>NW_007258114.1:310321-325899 GCF_000164805.1 Carlito syrichta | reverse complement strand
GAGGCTGCGGTGGCCGGAGCGGCCACTGCACTCCAGTCTGGGCAACAGAGTGAGACTCCAACTCAATTAAAAAAAAAAAAAAGAGTTATGTCAGCCAGGCTCGGTGGCTCAGCCTGTAATCCCGCGCTTTGGGAGGCTGAGGTGAGTGAATTGCCTGAGCCCGCAGTTTCGTGACCCACCTGGGCAACTTGGTGAGACCTCATCTCCACAATTAATCAAAAAAAGTTAGCCAAGTGTGGTAGCGCGCGCCTGTAGTTCCAGCTACTTGGAGGGTTGAGGTGGAAGGATCGCCAGAGCCCAGCAGGTTGAGGCTGCGGTGGCTGGGAGCGTGCCACTGCTCTCCAGTCTGGGCTACAAAGTGAGACTCCAACTAAAAAAAAAAAAAAAAAAAAAAAAAAAAGAGCTATGTCCCGATGAGATGGTGCCCAGATGCCTGACCATCTGACTTTCTAATTATCTAAGCTTGTCTGTGAGAAACTCAGGATCTATATCCAAGCTATGCGGGGGACCCCAAAGAACCCCAGAATTTATTTATAAAAAATTGTGCACATATTCTTACATGTTTAAGCTTCAGTCACCTTCAAAGTACTCTCCATCTGATGCAATACACCTATCGAAACACTTTTCCTGCTGCTTGAAACAGTTTTTGAACTTGTCCATTTGCATGCCTTTTAATGCTTCTGCTGTTTTTTGTGTTACCTGTTCCACATTGGCAAAATGTTTCCCTTCGAGAATTTTCTTCATTCGAAGAAACAAAAAAAAAGTCATGCTGTTTTTGGCCAAAAACTGTTGAACACTGAGTGTGGTGTGGGCAGGTGCACTCGTAAATCACTCATCATGAAATGGGCAAACACTTGAAAGAATCTCAAAAAAAAAAGAGCATCGAAGCCAAACGCAGCCTCTCACAACAATGCTATCTGGTCCACTGAAGCCAATGGGTTCCTAGAACCCTCACCAAGCGGGGGAGACCTGAACTACAAGGGGCCCGACCTCCAAAAAGATAATTTCGGGTTTTTTTGGGTCCCCCTGTATGATAGCTGTCCGCTTTACACCTGGCAGCACCTGTCCCGTGCTGTCCTCAGGTGGGAGGCATCAGAGCCTGGTCCATGCACATCGACCCAAGGAGCAGACCTGGCCTTGCAGAGTGTGGCATGTGTGCAGGGGGCAGATGGCCTGGAAACTCCAGTCACAGTAGGACCCAGCTCCACAGACGAGAAGCCACCTGCTCTGGAGCCCTGTACCAGGATGTCATGTCCTCCTGGCTGGGGCCGTGTGAGTGCCCTGGGCACAGGCGGGCTAGGGCTGTTGGGCTCTTATCTGGCTGGTAGAAGGAGGAGCATGGGTTGCCATTGTCCTCCAGGTCAGAGTGGGAACACCCTTCCACAGGGCTGTTGTCAGAGGACAGGCTTAGACATGAGCGCTCTGGAGCTTCTTGGGGAGCTCCCTGCCCCCTTGCAAGCCAGGCTGAGAGAATACAAACCCTGCTGGAATCCCCCAAGGGGGAGTTTAATTCAGCTATGGCTCAGAAAAACCCTGCCAGGCTCCCTCCTAGTGTCCAGGGGCTGGAGGCTGAGTGGCCTTGCTCTGGGACAAGCCCTCGCCCCTTGTGGCCCGTGGGGCTTGCCGGGCCCAGCATACTTGCAGACCCCAGCGCTCAGCCCCAACCCACAGGGACCATTCAGGCTGGTGAGAAACCTGCAGAGGCCAAGGTGGGAATGTGGGGAGTGCATCCTCTCAGGCCAGAAGCAAGTTTTCCCAAAGGAGGGGTGGAGAGGGAATCCTTGGTGTGCTCCAGCCACTACCTGCCTCCCTTACTTTCCTGAAAGTGAGGGTGGGCTGGGTGCTCAGAGGCCTGGTGGTGAGAATCCCCAACCCACCAGCTCTTGCTTTCCCCCTGCAGCTGGACCCCAACGCTCCGGGGAAGGAGGAGGCACCCTCCCCACAGGGCAGTGCTGGGCAGGGGTCACATGCTGAACACATGTGGACTCCTCTGAAGGGGCCATGCTCTGTCTCCTGCGGACGAGGTGAGGGGACCCCAGGACGCTCCTGAAGGCCGGCACTCATTGTTTGACTTATCTACCTGTGTTTTGCCTAATTCTGAAAAGCATTTGCCGTGATTTATAGAAAATCCAGACTACATAAAAGTGTGTCGTAATATACAAGGAGACTGGAGCAAAGATCTGACAGCCACCAATTTTTTTCTTTTTTTTGAGATAAGAGGGTGTTGCCCAGGCTGGAGTACGGTGGCACAATCACAAGTCATTGCAGCCTCAAACTCTCGAGCCCAAGCAATCTTCCTGTCTTAACCTCTTGAGTAGTCACAGGCGTGTGCCACCATGCCCTGTTAATTTTTTTCTGTTTTTTGTAGAGACAGGGGTCTTGCTGTGTTGTCCAGGCTGGTTTTGAACTCCTGGCGTCAAGTGATCTTCTCACCTTGGCCTCTCAAAGTACTGGCATAAACCCTTGGGCCCCACCTCCCTATAGCCACTTTAAATGTGGGCATTGATTGGCTGAAAGACAGGAAAAGGTAATAACACTGGGTAGTCTGGCACTCAGAGCTGCCAAAGGTGGGCTCCACACTGACCACCAGAGCAGAGAAGCCATATTAGCTTTAAGATACACAGTGTTCGGCCTGGGGTGATGACTCAAGCCTGTAATCCCAGCACTTTGGGAGGCTGAGAGGAGAGGATTGCCTAAACTCAGGAGTTTGAGGCCAGCCTTGGCAACATGGTGAGATCTCATCTTTACAATAAATCAAAAAATTAGCCGGGCGTGGTAGCGCACACCTGTAGGTCTGGCTACTTGGAAGGCTGAGGCAGAAGGATCTCTAGAATCCAGCAGGTCGACCTTGTCACTGCACTCCAGCCTAGGCAACAGAGTGAGACTTCGACTCAAAAAAAGAAAAGATACACAGTGTTCTTTTGTTTTTCCAATTTTGTTGATTGTGGCAAAATACACATATTATAAAATTTTCCATCTTAACTATGTATAATTGTATAATTCAGTGATGTTGAGCACATTCACCTTGCTGTGCAGCCATCACCACCATCCAGCTCCAGAACTTTCCAATTTCCCCACTAAACTCTGTCCTCATGGAACACTAACTTTTCATTCCTCTTCCCAGCCCCTGGCACCCTCCATTCTAATATTTGTCTCTGAATTTGACTACTCTGTTCTACAGTATTTGTCTGTTTTTTTGTTTGTTTTTTTTTTATGTGTATGTGTTGAGGGTCTCACTCTGTTGTCCAGGCTGGAGTGTAGTGGCACAATCATGGCTCATTGAAGCCTCCACCTCCTGGACTCAAGAGATCCTTCTATTTCAGCCACCTCAGTAGCTGGGACTACAGGCATCCATCACCACGTTTGTCTATTTTTAAATTTTTTTTTTTTTTTGGTAGAGATGCAGTCTCGCTATGTTTCCCAGGCTGGTCTTGAACTCCTGGGCTCAAGTGATCCTCCAGCCTTAGTCTCCCAAAGTGCTGGGATTATAGGCGTGAGCCACTGCTCCCAGCAGTAGTCATCTTTTTGTGACTGATACTATCACTCAGCATGACATTCCCCAGGCTCATCCATGTTGTAGCATGTGTCAGGATTTCCTTTTTTTTTTTGAGTTGGAGTCTTACTCCATCGCCCAGGCTGGAGGTCAGTGGCACACTCACTGGCCACCACAGCCTAGACCTGCTGGGCTCACGCAATCCTTCCACCTCAGTCTTCCAAGTAGCTGGAACTACAGTTGTGTACTACCACGCCTGGTTAATTTTTTATTTATTTATTGTGGAGATGAGGTCTCGCCCAGGCTGATCTCAAACCCGCGGGCTCAGGCAATCCACTCGCCTCGCCTCCCAAAGGAGTTCAAGACCAGCCTGGGCAACATAGTGAGACCTCGTCTCTACAATTACAACAAAAAATCAGCCAAGCATGGTGGCGTGTGCCTGTAGTCCCAGCTACTTTGGAGGCTGAGGCAGAAGGCTGAAGGATTGCCTGAGCCCACGAGGTCAAGGCTGCTGTGTGCTGTGACTGTGCCACTGCATGACAAAGTGGGACCCTGACTAAAAAAAAAAAAAAAAATCTATCAGTTACCATTTGTTGAACACTTACTATGGGCCAGGCACTTTATATCTCCTCTTTAAAAATATTTATAAATGACTTTACAAGACAGATGTCATTATTTTAAAAACCTCTGAGACTCAGAGAGGTTAAGTCAGAGCCAGGACTCAAGCCCACATGGGCCTTGTCTGCTAGAGCTGTCCAGCAAGCTGGGGGTCTGCGGTCCTTCTGAACCCACTTTTTGGGGTGTGGGGGTCCCTAATTCCTCTCTGCAGGCCTGATGGAGGTACGTTTCCTGTGCATGGACTCTGCCCTCAGGGCTCCTGTCCGGGAAGAGCTGTGTGACCTGGCAAGCAAGCCTGGGAGCCGACGGGAGGTCTGCCAGGCTGCCCCGTGCCCTGCCCGGTGAGTAGGAGGAGTGAAACTGTGCAGAGGAGTCTGACTTCAGGGTGTGGCCTTCTCTATGCAGGTGGGAGACCCAAGCCTTGGCCCCATGCTTGGTGAGCTGCAGAGGGGGGTGGGTGCAGCTGGCTGTGTGCTGTGTGAGGCTGGACTACAGCCTCCCTGTTCCCTTGCCTCACTCAAAGTGCTGGCCAGTGCCCCAGCCCAGTCCCCCGGAAGACTGCCTCACCAGGTGGGCCAGCCAGGATCCCTGCCCTGCCAGGTGGGACCCTTCCCAAGAAGACAGGTGGTCCTAGGTCTGCATTCTGACTCTGCCCTCACCTTTGAGCCCAACCTTCTGACCTCAGTGTCCCTCCCTGTAGGAGTGGGTGGTATCGATGCTCCCAGAAGGCCGTGGGGTGTGGGTTAGTGACATGATCCTGCATGGAATGTACACTGCCCAGGATCTGGGATCCTGTGGGTGTATGGTTGGTTCTTTCATCACCGGCTCTTTACTGAGCACCTGTATCTTGGTGCTGTTCTAGAGTTAGGGGACATGGCAGCGAATATGGCAAACAGATACCCCTGCCCTCCTGGAGCTGACATTGGGGGCAAGGTAGAGATGGACAATAAATAAGACAGGGGAGGCCCGACACGGTGGCTCACGCCTGTAAACTCAACATTTTGGGAGGCCAGGCCGTGAGGATTGCTTGAGCCTGAGAGTTTGAGACCAGCCTGGGCAACATAGTAAAACCTCATCCTACAAAAAATTCAAAAATTAACTAGGCACGGTGGTGTGTGTCTGTCGTCTCAGCTACCTGGGAGGCTGAGGTAGAAGGATCGTCTAGTCCAAGTAGTGGTGAGCTGTGATTATGCCAGTGCACTCCAACCTGGGTGACAAAATGAGAACCTGACTCAAAAAAAAAAAAAAAAAAAAGAGTTGTTATTGACACAGTGGAGGGAGAGGTCCGGGTACCCAAGGGGCCCTGCTTATCTGTCTCTAACGGTAATCCCAACAGCACCACCCTGGAGCCCACCCCATCAACTTCCACCTTCCTTCCCATGTGTTTTGCGACAACACACCAAACATTGTTCATCAAACTCTTTGTCCCACTGTCTCTCCCTCTCTCACTCTGTCATCCAGACTGGAGGGCAGTGGCATGCTCCCGGCCACCGCAGTCTCAACTGCTGGGCTCAGGTGATCCTTCCTCCTCAGTCTTCCAAGTAGCTGGAACTACAAGCAGTGCCACCAAGCCTGGCTAGTTTTTTGATTTGTTGTAGAGATGAGGTCTTGCCAAGTTGTCCAGGCTGGTCTTGAATCCATGGGCTCAGGCAATCCTTTCACCGTGGCCTCCCAAAGTGCTGGGATTATAGGCGTGAGCCACCGGGCCTGTCGGCAAAGAAGGGTTTAAAGTACAGTTTATTAGAGGGAAAAGAAAGAAATGACACTTTCAAGAGAGAATGCAGGTGGTCTTAAGAGAAAGGGCACAGGCTTGCTGTTAGCAAAAAGCTTTTTTTTTTTTTTTAAGTAGGAGTCTCACTCTTTTGCACAGGCTGGAGTGTAGTGGCATGCTCACGGCCGCCACGGCCTCGACCTGCTGGGCTCAGGCGCTCCTTCTGCCTCGGCCTTCCAAATAACTGGAACCATAGGTGTGCACCACCACACCTGGCTAATCTTTTTTATTAATCGTAGAGACAGGATCTCAATAAGTTGCCCAGGCTAGTCTTGAACCCCTGGACTTGGACAATCTTCTCGCCTCCGCCTCTCAAATACTGGGATTACAGGCGTGAGCCACTGCACCTGGCTGAGCGGAAAGCTTTCTATGTTGTCCAAAATGATGCTTAAGCAACTTGTTTCTAAGTTCAGCTTTGATCATAAGTTTTAATTCTCATCATTTTACTCCTAAGCTTGTTTGTATCATGAGGAACTTTTGAGATAATAGGAAAAGTTGCTGCTTAAGTTTTCTCTTAGAGCTCAGTGCCTCAGTGTCCCTGGTGACTCCCTCCCATCCTGTTCTTGGTCCTTGTCAGGCAATCCTTGTCAGCTGCTCCTTATTCCAAAGGGCCTGGGTTACAGTCAGTGTGCAGTTGTTTAAAAGAGTTATGTCTTGATAAGACAGTGCTCAGATGCCTGACCACCTGGTTTCCTAATGATCTAAGCCTGCCTGTGAGAAAATCATGATCAATGAGGGGCAACCCCCAAAAATCCTGGAATTACCTTTTGGAGGGTGAGACCTTTATAATACAGGCTTTCCCCTCTAGGTAAGTGTTCTAGGAGTCCATCAGTTTCAGTGTACCAGTTAGCATTGGTGTGAAAGGCTCAGTTCAGCTTCAGTGAATTTTTTTTGGAGATTCTTTCAACGTGTTTGCCCATTTAATGATGGGTGATTTACAAGTGCACCCACCTACACTGCTCTGAATGTTCAGCAGTTTTGGACCCAAAATGTCAGCACCCCCATTCCCCACTCTCCCTATTAACCAGATCGCGTCCTGAGTTACTTTTTTTTTTTAATTTCCCTGAATGAAAAAAGTCCCCAGAGGGAAAGATTTTGCTGATGTGGAAGAGGTAAAACAAAAAACAACAGATGGCATCAAAACTGATGAATTCAAAAACTGTTTTGAGCAGTGGCAAAAGCATCTCAATAGGTGTATTGCATCAGACAGAGAGTACATTGAAGGTGATTGGAGTTTAAACATGTAAGAATAAATACACTTTTTAAAATAAATTCTGGGATTTTTGGGGGGCTCCCCTTGTATGTCTAAGCCATGCTAGCTGTCCTGTCTCATGTGACAAAGGGGACAAAAGAAGAAATGTGAAGTTGAAGGAACCAGAGGTCTTTTTCTTGCTGGACCTACCTGTCCTATCCCCTCGAGCCCTGGGACTAGGCAGGAGGCCCTCAGTGGCCCAGTTCCCACCTCACCTGACCCTGTCCCCTATCTAGGCCGACTGTTCAAGGAGCCAAGGGACAGTGCTGACTCTGGGAAGGTCCACCCTCTATAGGGTCTTTTTATTCCTGCAGGTGGAAGGTCATGTCCCTTGGCCCGTGCTCAGCCAGTTGTGGCCTTGGCACTGCTAGGCACAAGGTGGCCTGTGTGCAGCTCCACCAAGGCCAGGACATAGAGGTGGATGAGGTGGCCTGTGCGGCTCTGGCACGACCCCAGGCCAATGTCCCATGCCTCGCTGCTGACTGCACTTACCGCTGGCACGTCAGCCCCTGGACGGAGGTAAGCACAGCTGGCACTGGGACTCCCTGCCAAGGCTGGGGAGGGCATCAGCTTTGGGTCCTTACCTGGGGGGCATTGGTTCATTGTAGTCCTTTTTTTTTTTTTTTTGAGTTGGAGTCTCACTCTTTGTCCCCCAGGCTGGAGTGCGATGGCACGCTCACGGCCACTGTAGCCTCAACCTGCTGGGCTCAGGCAATCCTTCTGTCTCAGCCTTCCAAGTAGCTGGAACTACAGGCGCACACCACCATGCCCGGCTAGTTTTTGTGATTTATTGTAGAGACAAGGTCTCACCAAATTACCCAGGCTGGTCTGGAATCCCCCAGCTCAGGCAATCCTCTTGCCTCGACCTCCCAAATGCTGGGATTACAGGCTGAGCCACCATGCCTGGCCTATTGTAGTCCTTTGAAAGGAGGAGAGGGGCTGGGCTTGGTGGTTCAGCCTGTAATCCCAGCACTTTGGGAGGCTGAGGTGAGAGGATCGCCTGAGCCTGTGAGTTCGAGACCTGGCTCGGCAACTTGGTGAGACCTCATCTCTACAATAAATCAAAAATGAGCTGGGTGTGGTAGTGTGCGCCTGTAGTTCCAGCTACTGGGAAGGCTGAGGCGGAAGGATCGCCGGAACCCAGCAGGTCGAGGCTGTGGTGGCTGGGAGTGGCCACTGCACTCCAGTCTGGGCGACAGAGTAAGATTCCGAATCAAAAAAAAAAAAAAAAAAAAAAGAAAAGAGGAGAGGGACAGCAAGGCCTAGACACCTGGGGCGTGGGGCTTTCAGAGACCCCGAGGTCTGGGGGCACCAGAAGATGACAGGCGGACAGTTCAGTTCCACATGGATTAGCAAATGCCAGCCTGTGCCAAGCACCTGGCAAGGCACTGGAAAGACAAAGGTGAAAAGGTCTCAACCTCTTCACTGGAGGGGCTCACTCACAGTGTGAAGGGGGTACAGACACAGCAAACAGAGATGAGCCCCAGCCCCAGAGGCTTGCTTTGTGGCCACTGCCCACCTCTCCCAGAAGGACCCTGGGCATCTGGGCCAGGTGGGGATGAAAGCCTGGGCAAGGGTAGTGCCGGGATGCAGTGACCCACTGGCCCCTGCTCTAAGGCTTGTAAAGGCAGAGAGGCTGCAAGGGTGACAGGTGGAGACCCGGGCTTGAAACTGTCTCCTCCCGCCTACATGACCCACATAAGGTGACCTCTCTGAGCCTCTGTGGAATGGAGACACTTGCTTGCCTCCCAGCTTGTGCAAAAACGATATCCATCATGCCTGGCCTGTGGTCACCGCTGACCTCAGCACCCTCTGGCAGGGTCAGCCGACTCCTCCCCCTCTCTCAACAGTGCTCCGTCTCCTGTGGGGATGGCATTCAGCGCCGGCGTGACGTCTGCCTTGGACTACCAGCCCAGGCACCAGTACCAGCTGGCTTCTGCCAGCACTTGCCCAAGCCAGTGACTGTGCGCGGCTGCTGGGCCGGCCCCTGTGTGGGGCAGGGGACACCCAGCCTGGCGCCCCATGAGGAAGCTACCACTCCGGGTCAGACCACAGCCTCATCTGCGGATGCTGCCCTGGAGTGGCCTCAGCCCCGGGCCCAGGCCCGTGTCCTTTCCACAGCTCCCCAGCCCCGGCGGTTCCTGCCTGGGCCCCTGGAAAGCCCACCGCAGTCCAGTTATGTTCCTTCCTCTCGCTGTTGTGGGGGCTGGGTGCAGGGGGGCTGGGCCCAAGCATCTGTACCTGGGATTGCTGGCACACGTTCTTGGTTCCCTGCGATATATACAACCGGGCCAAAGGGATGTGCTTGGGAGGCCAGGCTCAGGACTGGCCCTCTTCCTACCCGGCAAAGCAAAATCTCAGTTATTATTATTATTATTTTTGAGTCGGAGTCTCACTCCATCTCCCAGGCTGAGTGCCGTGGCACACTCATGGCCACCCCAGAATCGACCTGCTGGGCTCTGGCAATCCTTCCGCCTCAGCTTTCCAAGTACCCGGAACTACAGGTGTGTGCTACCACGCCCAGCTCATTTTTGATTCATTGTGGAGACGAAGTCTCGCCAAGTTGCCTGGGCTGTTCTCGAACCCGTGGGCTCAGGCAATCCATTCGTCTCAACCTCTCAAAGTGCTGGGATTACAGGAGCACTGAGCCCGGCCATTATTATTATTTTTGAGCTGAAGTCTCACTCTGTGGCGCAGGCTAGAGTGCAGTGGTGTGATCACAGCTCACCATAGCCTCAGCCTCCTGAGCTCAGGTGATCCTTCCACCTCAGCTTTCTGAGTAGCTGTAGTAGGTGCACACCATCATGCCTGGCTAGTTTTTTTTGAAGAAATGAGATCTTGCTATGTTGCCCAGGCAGGTCTCGAACTCCTGGCCTCAAGTGATCCTCCCGCTTTGGCCTCCCAAAGTGTTAGGATGACGGGCATGAGCCACCGCACTCAGGCCTCACTTTTATTATCAAGTATTTACTTTTATTATTATAAAGTAACTTGAAGGTTTCAGAGTTGGGAACCCAACTCTTTGGGTCTGTGAGACCCAAAGGCCATGCACTGCTCTGCTTGCTGTTCCCTCTCTTGCTGGAGCATCTGAAAGCAGCTCTGTGCCTGATGGTGACACACTGACCCACGCAGCCCCTGTCCCTGATCTGAGCAGGCTTCCAGCTGGGCCTGGCAGGAGGTGGTCCATTCTGCCTTCTGGTCTCCCTCGTCAGCATGGAAAGCCCCAGACATTGTTCTGCTGGGCATCCCGGAAGCTCTGCTCACCTGTTTTCCTGCTTCCTTTACAGGTACTTGTGGCAGGCAGCACCTTGAGCCAACAGGAACCATTGACATGCGAGGCCCAGGGCAGGCGGACTGTGTGGTGGCCATTGGGCGGCCCCTGGGGGAGGTGGTGACCCTTCAAGTCCTCGAGAGTTCCCTTAACTGTAGTGTGGGTACGTCTAAGATCACACAAGCAATTGCTGCCAGTGATGGGCTCTGCCCAGTGTGTCCTCCTCCTGGCAGGATGCTCCATGAGCATGCTCACTTTCAATTTTCATGGCACAGCCAGGCACTGTGGCTCACGCCTATAATTCCAGCACTTTGGGAGGCTGAGGCGGGAGGATTGTCCAAGCCCAGAAGTTTGAGACCAGTCTGGACAACATAGCGAGACCTCTTCTCTACCAAAAAAAAAAAAAGCCAGACATGGTGGTATGCACCTGTAGTCCCACCTACCTGGTAGGTGCAAAGATTGCCTGAGCCCAAGAGGTTGAGGCTGTGGCGAGCCATGATCGTGCCGCTGCACTCCAGCCTGAGCAACAGAGAACCTGACTCCAAAAAAAAAAAAAAAAAAAGGCCCTCTTGTGACCATGTGTGATGATCTCCATTTTACAGATGAGAAAACTGAGACTGGGAGAGATTAAGTAACGAGCCCAGTTACTTAGAGTCTTGTAGCCAGTAAGTGGCAGAGTCAGGACTCGGACTTGGCTCAGTTTTCCTTGACTCAGACTTCGACTTGGCATGGGGTGGGGTGTGCTGGACCTTCACTGCACTGCTGCTTCCTAGGGGAGATGTTGCTGATTTGGGGCCGGCTTACGTGGCGGAAGACCTGCAGGAGGCTGTCTGGCGTGACTTTCAGCTCCAAGACCAACACACTGGTGGTGAGGCAGCGCCGCGTGCAGCCGGGAGGAGGGGTGCTGCTTCGGTATGGGAGCCAGCCTGCCCCGGGAGCCTTCCACAGAGGTACAGTGAGGCCTCCCCAACCTCCCTGATCCAGGCAGGATGGCTGGGTCGGGGCTACTGGGGGTGGGCCGGTCCCGGCAGGGCACAGGGCAAGACACAGATGAAACTGACTGAGATGGGAAGAACCAGGGGTGGCCGGGTCGGTCTGCCCATACGACCAGGATGAGTGCTGTGTCCCTTTCTCTCTGGAGCCATGCAGCAAGATGAGCGGATGTGGAGGTCAGTTCTCAGTCTCACCCCGTCTGTTGGGTCACAGCCCTGTGCCCTTGCCCCGGCCCTCAGTCCTCTCAAGTTCCTTTAAAGTCTTCCCGTAAGTCACTATTTTGTATTACATTATCATTTGATTTAATTAATTTATTTTTTTGAGGGGAAAAAATGAGCTTATATGTTGGGGGAAAAATTACAAAATCACACATGAAAACAAAGCACTAAGAATACGAACCTGAGCCAGGCTCAGTGGCTCAGCCTGTAATCTCGCGCCTTTGGGAGGCTGAGGTGAGTGGATTGCCTGAGCCCGCGGGTTCGAGACCCGCCTGGGCAGTGAGACCTCATCTCTACAATAAATCAAAAAATCAGCCGGGCGTGGTAGCGCATGCCTGTAATTCCGGCTACTCGGAAGGCTGAGGCGGAAGGATCGCCGGAGCCCAGCAGGTCGAGGCTGCAGTGGCCAGGAGCGGCCACTGCACTCCGGTCAGGGCGACAGAGTGAGACTCCAACTCAAAAAAAAAAAAAAAAAAAGAATAAGAACCTGAAATACAGCAGACAGTGATTTCAGATATACTTCAGAGATATTGCGGGCTTAGCTCCAGACCACTACAGCAAAACAAATATCACAATAAAGCAAATCACATGAATTTTTGGGTTTCCCAGTTTACGTCAAAGTTATGCTTGCACTGTACTGTCTATTAGTTGTGTAACAGCATAATCTAAAAAACAATGTACATGCCTTAATTTAAAAATGATTTATTGCTAAAAAAAAAATTAATGATCACCTGATCTTTTAGCAAGTTGTGATTTTTTTTTTTGGCTGGTAGGGGGTCTTTCACCAATGTTGTTTTTGGTAGTTGCTAAAGGATGGAATGGCTATGGCAATTTCTTAAAATAAAACAACAATGAAGTTTGCCACATCCATTGACTCTTTCATGAAGGAATTGTCTATAGAAAACAATGCTGTTTGGTAGCATTTTATCCACAATACAAATTCTTTCAAAGTTGGAGTCGATCCTCTCAAAACCTGCTGCCGCTTTGTCAATTGTTTATTTATAAGTCTAAATTCTTTCTTGTCATTTCAACAATGTTCATAACATCTTCAGTAGGAATATTTTCCATCTCAAGAAACCACTTTCTTTGTTCAACCATAAGAAGTAACTCTTCATTCATTCAAGTTTTATTATGAGATTGCTGCAATTCAGTCCCATCTTCAGGATCCACTTCTAATTCTAGATCAAGTCTTGAACCCCTCAAAGTCATTCATGAGGGTTGGAATCAACTTCTTCCAAAACACCTGTAAATGTTGATATTTTTGACCTCTTTCCAAGAACGATAAATGCTTTTAATGGCATCTAGAATGGAGAATTCTTTTCAGAAGGTTTCCAATTTATTCTATAAAGGTCCATCAGAGGAATCATTATCTATGACAGCTATAGACTTACCAAATGTATTTCTTTGTGTTTTTTTTTGTTTTGTTTTTTGTTTTTGAGTTGGAGTCTCACTCTGTCGCCCAGATTGGAGTGCAGTGGCCGCTCCTGGCCACCGCAGCCTCAACCTGCTGGGCTCTGGTGATCCTTCCGCCTCAGCCTTCCAAGTAGCTGGTACTACAGGCGCGCGCTACCACGCCCGGATGTATCATTTTATTTTTGAGTCTGGGTCTCACTCTCTTGCCCAGGCTGGAGTGCAGTGCCATGATCACAGCTCACCACAGCCTCAACCTTCTGGGCTCAGGTGATTCTCTCGCCTCAGCCTCCCAGGTAGCTGGGACTACAGACACACGCCACCATGCCCGGCTAATTTTTTGTAGAGACAAGATCTCACTATGTTGCCTAGGCTGCTCTCAAGTTCCTGGGCTCAAGAGATCTTCCCACCTCAGTCTCCTAAAGTGCTGGATTATAGGCGTGAGCCACTACGTTCAACCTGGGTTCTTTTGCATGCATGACTTATAGTCCTCCCAAGGAACCATCCTCTTCAGTGCCTGCGGTTCCCCTCAGTAACAAAGGAGAGAACTGAAGCTCAGAGCATGTAAGGCTTTTGCCTATGGTCACTGCACCAGGAAGTGATAGAGGCAGGGTTCAGTGGGGCTTCTGCCCGAGAGCCCTGGAATTGACCAACGGTACCATACTTCTCTCCTCCCTGCTCCCCATCAGTGAGTTGCTCTGGCCTCTGGCATCAGTGGTCCGCCTGGGCGCCTGTGTTTCTGAGGTGACCCACACCCAGGCCACCCCCTGCTCTCCCACTGCAGAATGTGATGTGCAACTCTTTGGACCCTGGGGTGACATCGTGAGCCCCTCGCTGAGTCCAGGCAGGAGGAACGCAGGGGGCTGCCGGCTCTTCATCAACGTGGCTCCACAGGCCCGGATTGCCATCCATGCCCTGGCCTCCGACATGGGCAGTGGATCTGAGGGAGCCAATGCCAGTTACATCTCGGTGAGACCACCAGGACGGGGACTGGCTGCCTTTTGCTGTGAATCTGGACAGCTGCTCCAAGGGAGGGGACAGGGCGCTGGGCTAGGGGACCCCCTTCAGTTTACTTCAGACCAAAACCCTCAAAATCATTCGAGAAACAATGAAGGAGGAGAGTTTCTTCCATTTATTGCCAGCAGATGTTTATGAAGCTACCCATAAGAGTGAAACAAAAAAGACCTTTTCTAATGTAGATTGCCAGTTAACCCAGGGCTGAAGCATCATTTTACAGCCTGATGTAACTTTGCCAGGAAAGCAGGTGAAGGTTTGGTGTGTTCTGGGAGACTGTGATCTGCAAGGTGTCAGCTCCCCAGAGGAGACAGCCTGGCCTCTGCCCTGACACCTGCGTGTCCTTGAGAAGTGATGGAGCATCCCTGAGCCTCAGTTTCCTGGGTAGAATAATAGCATCCTTCTGGCAGGGCTCTTGTGAGCATTAGATGTGATCCTGAATGTAGGAGACCTTGCAAACGAAGTCTGCTGTGATTGCTTGCTAATGATCACTGTTGCTGGTCCTTCTGGGCTGCCCTTTTCCTCTCAGATCCGGGACATCCACAGCCTGAGGACTACAACATTCCGTGGGCAGCAGGCGCTCTACTGGGAGTCAGAGGGCAGCCAGGCGGAGATGGAGTTTAGTGAGGGCTTCCTGGAGGCACAGGCCAGCCTGCGGGGTCAGTACTGGACCCTTCAATCTCGGATGCGGAAGAGGCTATGAAGAGAAGGAGCCTGGCGGGGCCCTGCCCTAGAGCCTCCTCT
Source organism: Carlito syrichta (assembly GCF_000164805.1). Taxonomy (NCBI): domain Eukaryota; kingdom Metazoa; phylum Chordata; class Mammalia; order Primates; family Tarsiidae; genus Carlito; species Carlito syrichta. Next base: position 311,118 of record NW_007258114.1, on the reverse strand, counting down.
CCAAGCTCATCCTTCAGTTGACCCTGGTCCTGGAAGAGAAAGGAAGGAACCCGACATTTATCGAACACCTGTTAGGTGTCTGGCCAGCCCCGGAGAGTTGACCCTTGGCCTCTGAGTGCTCTCCAATTCTGATTTCCTCCGATCTTAGGTATCTCCTTTAGGGTCTTCTCCAGTGTCTAAAAGGCTAGGGAGTGGGAGGTGGGAGCTCTCTGGAAAGGCAGCCCCCAGCTCCACGGGTACCAATAAAGGAAACATGCAGCCTGACTGGTGTTTTCGTCTCATAACCTGTCCACACCTGGCTTGAAAACCCACTGCACGGCAAGGCGGGGATTCCCTGTTCTTGGTCGGCTCTGTCCTGACCTGGGCAAGTTCCTCAACCCTCTTAGTTGTCTTCTTCCCACCCAGCGAGAAGGAAAGGCCAGCGAGTGTGGAGTTAGGATCGGGTCCAGGCGGCTGGCGCTCCGCCTAATTCTCTGCCAAGCCCCACCCCTGTGTCCTGGCGGGCGGATCCGACCGCGAAGGGACCCGGACACCGCCGGGACCCGCCCTCTATGCTAATGAGCGCCAGGCCCCAGTCGAACGCAGCCCGAGGCGGCCTCCCAAAGCTAAGGAGCGCCAGGCCCCCTCGGGCCCACCTCACAGCGGCCTGCGAGCTCCGCCCCTATGCTAATGACGCCAGGCCTCTTCGGGCGCTTCTCACAGCGACCGGTGAGCCCCGCCCCGATGCTAATAAGCCCAGACCCCCGCGGCGCACCTCGCCGCGGCCTGAGGGCCCCGCCCCCTATGCTAATACGCCG
>NW_007258114.1:294852-310301 GCF_000164805.1 Carlito syrichta | reverse complement strand
CGGTTCCGCGCCGCCCGCGCAGGAGGAGGGCATGACGTGGTGGTATCGCTGGCTGTGTCGCCTGTCAGGGGTGCTAGGGGCCGTCTGTGAGTACTCTGTGGGAGAGAGGGGTCGGGCTCGCCGCCCGCCGCGCATGCGCGTCCCGGCCCCGCCCCGCGCGCCCCCGAGAGAAGGGATTCGCGTGGGGTCGGGGGTCTGCGGGGAACTTCCCGGGCCGGGGAAGTGACTGGGGCAGCAGGGAGCCGGCGTCCTTGGGGTTGCCATGGTTACCGCTCTTGCCTGGGCGCCTCTGTCCCCAGGGCTGGGCTGGCGGGCCTGGGAATTTTCCAGGAGGGATCAGAAACCCTCCCCAGGGAGGGGGTCACTGACCTGGGGCAAGTGACCGAGCACCCCGCCTCGATCGCCGCCTCTGTGGCTCAGGCCAATGGCTGCACCCACCTCCAGGCTGTCGTGGAATTTTCCTAGGATGCTTGAGGGCTGTCTGCCCAGCCTGGCGGGTAGCGTTTTGACCTGGGCATGGGTGGGGACAGCCGTTTTCCTAACCTTTGGGCTAAGATTGTTTATAGGGGGAGCGGGTACAGGTATGGCTAGATTCGTGGCAAGAAGCCATTGGGCGGAAATTTCCTAAGGGTCAGTTGGTGTCAGGGGACAGGTGACCCCCTAAGAGTGGCCAGAAAGTGAGCTGGGAGCGGTGGCGGCCTCTTCCCTGGGTCTCTTGTGTACTGTCAACTCCCTTTTTGCTACTGTGTCTCACTGGCTCCTCTCCTGCCCTCCGAACACACCCTAGACACATGCCCTGACCTCAAGTTCCCAGGGAAGCCAGAGTCTTTTACAAGCCCAAAAGGAACATAAGAAGGGAGGCAGATTTGCTACAGGAAGGAAATAAAGATCATATAGTTAGCCAGATATGGTGGCTCATGCCTGTAATCCCACCACTTTGGGAGGCTGATGTGGGAGGATTGCTTGAGTCAAAGAGTTTGAGACCAGCCTGGGCAACACAGTGAGACCCTGTCTCTCTACAAAAAAAAAAAAAAGAAATTAGCCATGTGCAGTGGCATCCACCTGTAGTCCCAGCTACTTAGGATTTAGGACTGAGGCTGAGGGAAAAGGATCGCCTGAGTCCAGGAATTTGAGGCTATGGTGAACCATGATCGTGCCACTGCACTCCAGCCTGGGTGACAGAGTAAGACTCCAACTCAAAGAAAAAAACAAGTCATACAGTTGGGCTTCCAAAGGCAGATTAAGTCTTTTTTTTTTTTTAATAGCCTTTATTCAGTTTATAAAGCATATGTAAAACTGAATGATGTGCTTTCCTCTCTGTCCTCAGCACTGTGAATCACCGGAGCTGGCACAGCACAAGGTCTTAGAAAGGGAGTGTCTGTTAAGGAAGTTTGTGGGCTTAAATGGTGCCTCCTGGCACGGAGGGCTGGGTCCTGGGAAGGGCAAGACCCCATCAGCTCTCCTGTCAGAAGGAACACCTTCTCGGGGTTACCCTCGAGTTCCATAGTCTTTCCAGGTGGGTGGAGGAGGTTCATGCAGGATGGTGCAGGGTGAGGATTGTGCTGCCCTTGGCAAGGCATGCCCTGATCCACAAAACGACCCGAGTCCTTGTCCCTGTCGCTGCTGTTCAGAGCAAGCACACTGTTGACTTTGTGGAAGGGCTCAAGGTTTCCTACCAGAGGGCTCAAGGCTAGCCCTCGGTTGGCTCCTCTCAGGTTTGGTTACCTCTTTCCGGGCAGATTAAAGTGGGCGGAGCGGAGGGGTGACAATGGTTGCTGGAGGAGAAAGGTCTCGACTCCGGTCTCTAGGCCACCATCCTGCCTCCGTCTTGGCCAGTGACCCTAGCCTCCACCGACTCTCAGGTGAACCTTGGAATCCCATTCTGTTCTGTGCTGTGGGCACCCAGGAGTTCCTGGTGCTGTTGGTATGTTGTAGCTAAAAGCCTCAGGTACATTTGTGACTTCACCCTGAATTGTCATCTGAATATCAAATACTGTATACAAGGTAGGATGCAAAAGGTCGGTGTTTTAGAGATGCAACAGGAATTCAAACAAAGGTTGTGTGCCCAGATGGTCACTTGGGGTAGGGTTGCCTTCCTCTGGAGTGAGCGCCTCAGAGAGAGGCATTTTCCCAGGGTCTGAAGAGCACCTGGGGGCACTGGCTCACTGGTGAGAAGATTGCATGCTGCCACTCCTTCGTGTGGAAGATGCCAGCATTGAGACCCCCAAGCAGACATCCTCAAGTCCTTTATTGTTAGGGGACTCCTGCCTGGAGCCTGCTGGCCTGGTTGAGATTGGGTCCTCCCCAAGGCTGGCTGTGGGTCAGACCGGGTGTGGCACTGGAGCTGGAGGTGACCACTGACTGCAGCAGGAAGCCAGGCAGGCTGCCCTGTGAGGCCAGTTGCTGCCGGGAAGTGAGCGGGAGCTGAGCTATCCTGGGGCACTGCAGGGCAGGCAGTGCCCCCCACGTTTGTGGCTTGAGCCCCTCACTGGGTGAAGGTTGTGTTCCTAAGGGCGTGCTGAGGAATAAGTGCCACCTTGGAGTGCTTCATTCTGGAAGGAGACCCGGGGGCACAGGAGGGCGTCCCTGTAGTCTGGACTCCATCTGGTTCCCTGGCCTGCTGTCTGCATAGGGTTACATGGAAAGCGGGGATGTGGCGCAGTTCCAGCCTCCTGTCAGGGATCAGGTGCAGAGGAGCTAATGCAAGTTTCATGAGCTGGCTGCCAAGGCGAGGTCCCGCTTCCCACCCCAGCCGTGCCAGCCTTGCTTCCTGCCGACAGTGGCTCTCCAGATGTGCCTCGCAGGCTCCTGGATGGAGCTCCTGATGGAGCTGGGCTCTGGGCTACAGGGACTGTGGGGGCGGGGACCCTGCCAGAAGGCACAGTTGGGAGGGGGTCAAGACTGCACTTCTGGGTGTTGGAGAAGCCACGTTCTCGGGTGGGAGAGGATAGCCCCATCCCCTTGCGGCCCCCTTGGCATTTCAGTGGTGGGTGGACTGGGCTATGGGACTTGCTGACATGCAAGAGGGAAACTGAGCCCAGGAAGATGAAGAGAATATGCCCAGGCCCCGGCTAGGGTGAATGTCAGAGCTGGCATTGTTGGCCAGGTCCTGCCTGCTTCCGGTCTTGGTTCCAAGAGAGGCAGCCCTTGTCCCAACCAGAATCCCAGCCATGCTTCACAGGCAGAGGACTTCTTGTGTGACTGCCCTGTGAATAGGGACAGTGGCCCTTACCAAGGGCTAAGTCTACGCAGGGCACTGACCTGAGCCCTTGCAGGGACGTATCTCTGTAACCCTTCCTTAACCCTTATTACTTTCCAGGGGTGTGGGGTCAGAGGGCTGCTCCTCCGAGTTGGGATGGAGAGAGTAGGCCACTCTGAGACCCACCGCAGCCTTTGTGCCACCCGTGTGGGCTGACACAAGCCCCTCCACCCCACCTAGTCTTACCCTTGCCTCCTCAGATGGCTGGTGGAGAAGAACCGGGTGCTGAACGCCAGGGACTACTCTTGATTCTTGAGACCTTCCTGGTTACCATCCCGGCAGGCCCGTCCCTTCCTCCCTGCTAATCCTGCCCTGTCTCTTGTTTTCAAGCCTGCGCCATCTCTGGCCTCTTCAACTGCGTCACTGTCCACCCTCTGAACATCGCGGCTGGTGTGTGGATGATGTGAGTAGTGTCTGTTGTCCTACCCTGCTGGGGCTCGGGGCATGTGGGTTTCTGGCATGGGTGGGTCTTCCCCTCCATCATGCACGTACCATGTTCAGGTTTCTCAAGGAGGAGTTGGGGCCAGGGGAATGCCCACCAGGCCTTTATCAGGTGCAGAGCCAGGGCCACTGACATCTCTTGTGCAACTACCCAGGCCAACTTTGTAGGCCCCAAGCCCACCACAACGGACCCTCACTCTTGGGGGGTCCCAGGGTCATGGTTTGGGAGTCCGGCTAAGAACTTGGAGGATCAGAGCGCTGGGAGGGCATACCCAGCTCAGGGCTGGGAACCATGCCAGGGAAGTGGGAAGCGCAAGTCCAAATTGGCACAGGAAGCCACTCACAGGACCCTCAGATGGGTTCTATGCCCACTTCCTGCCAGGCAGCTCCATCTCCTTGGAAGAGAAGATGGAGGAGACCTGTCCACTTGAGGCACATGAAAAGTGGTTTGTGTGCCCAGAGTCTGCTAGTAACCTTGTGGGACTTGAAGGGCACCAGATAGGCAAAGTACAGGTCCCGCCCTGGGTGACTCAGGGACTTGTTGTGGTGGGGGCACCACGACCTGGCTGGCGGAAGGTGGTAGGGATGAGAATTGACGGGCAGCGGTGGGGGAAGCCTGGGCCTGGCTTTGTGGGCTGGAGTTGGAGCCTGGTCGAGTCCGATGCATGGTGGAGGCCTGGCACGTGGGAGGCTGGGGCAGGAGTTGCAGGTGGGAATGGATGTTAGGAGTTGTGAAGAGTTCCTCCCCTAGGCCTCATGGGGCTGGGGCGGGGGTTTGGGTGACTCTTGGGGACCTTGCCTTTCTGTTGAAAGGGTGTCATGATGACACCTTCTTCCCAGGCTTGGGGGAGATAGAAGGGCCTGGCGCATTATATGGGCTGTCTAGCAACTGACTGCTATCTACCCATGGAGAACACAGAGACCAGAGCAGGTACCCTCGGCACCAGTGACATAGCTGTTCCCAGACCAAACATGGGGCTGGACAGAGGGCTTGCTGAGTTCTCTCCTTCCCGGTCCAGGCTTCTCAGGGCCATCCTGTGTCTGCTGCACCTGTCTGTGTGTCCCTGGGCCCTAGGGTGTTGGGTGCGTGGTCACCCCTGTGACTTTGTGAACTGGCTCCGACGCTCCACTGTCCTGGTAGGGCAGCCTTCCCAGCGCTTGTGGGGACGTCAGTGATGGTGGCGCTAGTACTCATAGCTGGCATGGCTGCCAAGTGCCGACTGCGGGTGAACCTACCTCAGGCTTCCCACACACCATGACAGGGGTCCCTTTCCCCCTGTTTCCCAGGCCAGATAGATGAGGGAAGTAGAACCCAGGGTCTGCTCTCTAGGCAAGTTCAGTTCTGCTGGGGAGACAAGCATGGGGAGCAGCTGGGGCGCGGTGGAACGTTTAGCAGAAGCCCTTCCAGGGGACAAGCAGGTGCCCTGGAGCGGCCAGGCAGCTTCCTGGAGGAGGGCAAGGGAGGGGGCGAGGGAGGGTGGCTTTGCTCGTGGCCCTGGCCCTGGGGCTGCTCGTGCCCGGGGTCGTCAGTCGTGCTCTTCTCTGGCCCCTGCCCCTGCAGCATGAATGCCTTTGTGCTGTTGCTGTGCGAGGCGCCCTTCTGCTGCCAGTTTGTCGAGTTTGCAAACACGGTGGCGGAGAAGGTGGACCGGCTGCGTTCCTGGCAGAAGGCTGTCTTCTACTGCGGGTGAGGACTGCCGGGCAGGGTTCCGGAATCCTGCTGACGAAATGACCTGAAGGGCAGGTGAGGGTGGGTAGGGCACAGGGGCTTTCTCTCCTCTTGGTGGAGGTTTAAGCTGGGATCGCCTTTGTGCAGCGTGGCTGGATGACAACTGCCAAAAATGTGTCCAGGTGCTTCGCCCCTGGGAATTCAGCCTGCAGCCATGCCATGGTCTGTGAGGGTTCCGAGCATGTGAGCACCTGTTGCAGTGCCACGTGCAGTAGAGGAAAGTGGGAAACATCTGGAACTTTGGTCCACCAGTAGGGAGTTGTTAAACAGATTGTAGCATGTCCACAGGATGTGTTTCTCTTGTGCCTTTCCAAAGAGCATGGGCCACCTAGATGTCCTGGCCTGAAAGGGGAAGAGCAAGCTGCACAGCAGAAAGTATTGCTTTCTAAGTAATGCTTCCTAATAGTTGTCCTGCTGGGCATGGTGGTTCACACCTGTCATCCCAGCACTTTGGGAGGCAGAGGCAAGAGGATTGCCTGAACCTGGGGGTTTGAGACCAGCTTGGGCAACTTAGTGAGACCTGGTCTCTACAATAAAATAAAATAAAAAATTCCCAGCTACTTGGAAGGCTGAGGTGGAAGGATCACCTGGGCCAAGCAGGTTGAGACTGTGGTACCACTGCACTCCAGCCTAGGTGACAGAGTGAAACACAGTATCAAGAAAGAAAAAATTGTCCTGTTTCTAATAATGAAATCAGTATATAATATTTCCCATCTGAGTCATGACATTGAACTAATTTCAGGATAAGTTTAATACACAATGTCTGATGCATAGGAGGCTGGCAGCAGCGCCATCACCTTTGAGAAATTAATACAGAACAAAGCTTTCTTCCCCTGTGTGGAGGCCCAGTAGTTTTGACAGTAAGAGCACAAGGTGCATGCTCAGTTCTGGAGCTGTTCCCTACGGTGTCTAAATCACGAAGGAACATGGGATCACAAAATACCAATCTTCACATAGCATTGTGTCCTTTGGGTTTTTAAAAAACTGTTTGAAAAATGCTAGCAGGCTGGGCTCGGTGGTTCAGCCTGGCCTGTAATCCCAGCACTTTGGAAGCCTGAGGCGAGAGGATTGCCTGAGCCCAAGGGTTCGAGACCCACCTAGGCAACTTGGTGAGACCTCGTCTCTATAATAAATAAAAAATTAAGCCGGGCTTGGTGGCTCAGCCTGTAATCCCGCGCCTTTGGGAGGCTGAGGTGAGTGGATTGCCTGAGCCCACGGGTTCGAGACCCGCCTGGGCAGCGAGGCCTCATCGCTACAATAAATCAAAAAATCAGCTGGGCATGGTAGCGCATGCCTGTAATTCCGGCTACTTGGAAGACGGAGGCGGAAGGATTGCCGGAGCCCAGCAGACGAGGCTGTGGTGGCCGGGAGCGGCCACTGCACTCCAGTCTGGTCGACTGAGTGAGACTCCAACTCAAAAAAAAAAAAATTAGCCGGGATGTGGAGCGCGTGCCTGTAGTTTCGGCTACTTGGAAGGCTGAGGTGGAAGGATTGCAGGAGCCCAGCAGGTCGAGACTGCGGTGGCAGGAGCATGCCACTGCCTTCCAAGCCTGGGAGACAGAGTGAGACTCCAACTCAAAAAGAAAAAAAAAGAAAAATGCTAGCAGTCATATATCTTCATTAAAAATAATTTGGAAATAGAAAGCCATTCCTTCAAGCCCCACTACCTGTTAACCTTTTGAAATGTCCTTCCTGTCTCTAGGCAATTTTTTGCTTGTTTGTTCTTTTAGTTGGAATCTCACTTTGTTGCCCAGGGCTGGAGTGCAGTAATGGGATCATGGCTACCACAGCCTCAACCTCCTGAGTTCAGACAATCCTTCTGCCTCAGTCTTCCAAGTAGCTGGAACTACAGGCATGCACCACCATGCCCAACTAATTTTTTGATTTATTGTAGCAAGGAGGCCTTGCCAAGTTGCCCAGGTGGTCTTCTTGTCTCGGCTTCCCAAAGTGCTGGGATTACAGACATGAGTTACCACGTCTGGCTATCAGGCATTTTCTAAAGCCTGTTTTTAACATAGTTATAACCATTATATATATTTGTATCCTGATTTTTTTCACTTAATGTAATGATGTAAACATTTTCAGCATTATCATAAAGGCATTATACCATGACTTTTAATGATAGGAATTTAGCCAGATATATCATGCTTTTCTTAATTTGTTGTTAGCTATAATGTAAATGTTCCTACTGTGATGAACATCTTTCTGGTAAAACTTTTCCCATGTTTATGATTTCCTTAGGATCTACTTTCAGGTGTGGAATTATTAGGTCAAAGGTTATGATCATTAAACAGATTTTGATACATGTGACTACATTGCTCTATAAAAGGTTGCATCAGTTTCTCCCCTGTCCTCCCACCCTGATGCCCAGGGCGGTGTACCATTTGTTTGTTATCTGAGAGGTAAAATATTCTCTTTTGTATTCATTTGTATTCATTTGTATTCATCTGTTTGTTATCTGAGAGGTAAAATATTCTCCTATAGGTTGTAATTACATTTTCTTATTTGAAAATTTTCCGTTTTTTTTTTAACCAGTCGGAATCTTCGTTTTGTTTTTTGTTTTTTGTTTCTTAACTCCATGGACTTCCTATGAATTTGTTAAGGATCACATTAGTAGACAAAAGCACAACCCCTAATTTTCCTCAAGATAATTCCTTCTCTATCAAGGGATTTCTTTTTTTGTTTTCCTTTTTGAGTTGGGGTCTCATTCTGTCAACCAGGCTGGAGTGCAGTGGTATGATCACCGGCTCACCACAGCCTTGACCTCCTGGGTTCAAGCAGTCCTGCCTCAGCCTCCAGAGTAGCTTGGGACTACAGGCATGCACCACCACTCCTGGCTACTTTTTAAATTTTTTTATAGAGACAAGGCCTTGCTATGTTGCCCAGGCTGGTCTTGAACTCCTGGGTTCAAGCGATCCTCCTGCCTAGGCCTCCCAAAGGGCTGGAATTACAGGTGTGAGCCGCTGCATCTGGCTGAATCTTAGTGTTTTACTTAGCAAGTTATTTGTGCTTTCTATATTAAAGATTTCAAAATCTTTTACTCTTGTTTCCTGCAGATATTTTTCTAGCCTGTTGTTAGCCTTTAATTTTGATTTGTCAGAAGGTCCCCCACCTCTGTAGTCTTTTCCGTTGTAATTTCTTTCCTTTTTTTTTTGTAGTTCTCATTTCTATCATTCTTTTATTATCTTGAAATTTCTTAACTACAGAGAAATCTCATGACCACATGTCAGCATAAATGAAATTCAGGCAGAATGCAGTTGGTTGAGTCCCATCCTCTCTCAGGCAGCCCTCTCTAGGGACGTGACAGGACTGGGCACTGGTCCTGTTAGCCCAGGAGTCCACACTGGTCTGGAAATTCCACCCCTGGTGGAGAATCAGCCCTATAGATGTTTAAGCCCAGTGGACCCCACCACCAGGTGGCGCCAAACCATAGCCAGGCCTGGGCAGGCCTGAGCTACCTCCTGGCCCTGGTCTCATGACCCTTGTGATGAGACCCTGCACTCCATGTGGTTGAATTGTGGGGACCTTATGTGTGTGGAGGCGTGGCTGGCGTCACTGTCTTCCTCTGAGCATGTGTGTAGGCTCGCGATGCCCCAGGCATCATGGGAAGTAGTTACCATGCCTTGCCTCACCCGGTAGAGAGGCTGAGCCATAGAGATGGCAGGTGACTAGCTGTGGTCTCAGCCAGTAAAGGACACAGCTGCCCTCCGGGCCTTGAGACAAAAGGTGGCCTGTTTCTGTGGACAGTGGTGAGAGCGTTGGGCCACCTCATACTGTGTAACTCTTTTACCGGGGTCATAGACCCTTTCACAAGCTTGTTGAAAGCTTTGGATCCTGTTGACAGAAATGAGCAGAATTTTACAGGCAAGCTCAGGGGCCTTCGAGGACTTTCTAAAGCCTTGCTGTGAACGAGTGTATTTTAGGGGACCCTTCCTGCCCCACAGCTGACCGAGAAGGGGGCTGGGGCATCTGGGAAACCTGGAAAGACCATGGTAGCCATGGGTTAGGAGTGCCCTGACCTCTGTTCCCCCCCAGGATGGCTGTCATTCCCATCGTCATCAGTCTGACCCTGACCACATTGCTGGGCAACGCCATCGCCTTTGCCACGGGGGTACTGTACGGACTCTCTGCTCTCGGCAAAAAGTACGTCTGCTGGGTCCTAGCCCCTGGGTGGAACTGTCCCTTTCTGCCTCCTGGTGTCTCAGGGAAGAGGTCTGAGAGTGGCCCCTTTTCTCTGGTTTGGACACCGAGGCATAGAAGTTGGCAGTGACTCTCATCAGCATCTCCAGGGTGTTCAGTTCTGGGGATTGAGGGCAAGGGCATTCACAAGACTTCTGGGTGGCCGGTTCTTGCCCCATCACGGCCCTTGGCAGGGGTAGCAGATCTGTGGCTCATGAGAGCCCTTCCCCTCAGGGTCCTATACCACACATCCCGATCAGTGGCCACTCTCTGTCCTGCAGAGCCCAGATCAAGACTGGAGTCTTAGGCAACCTGTGCCCCTCTCAGAGGTGACTGGACAGGCTTTTGCTATCCCTGCAGTGATCTCTGTCTGGGGAAGTTGGGATGCATGTGGGTCACAGGCCAGAAACCGGGCTGTGGCTGGGAGGGCTACGGGCCTGGAGCCCACAGACCAGGTGACAGGCCTGCTCTTTCCCCAGGGGCGATGCGATCTCCTATGCCAGGATCCAGCAGCAGAGGCAGCAGGCAGATGAGGAGAAGCTCGCCGAGACCCTGGAGGGAGAGCTGTGATGGGCTGGGTGCCCCTCCCCACCGCCCACCGCCCGGCTCTGGATGAGCATTTCCAGGGAAGGCCTGGGTGTCGGCCAAGGTCAGCCTGGAAGAAGAGCCCCTGCCTGGCCCCCATCAGCTCCTCTGCACACGTCCCCACCCCTAGAATCCTCCTCTGCCCCTTCCTCCAGATGGCCGAAGCCAGGAGCCCCTGACGCTGCTGGTGCTGGGGCCCGGGCTACAGCAGCTCTGCATACACGACGCCCACCTGGCTCGTCCCTCCACTGCGTGGATCTGCAGACTTCATGCCACTGGCAGGGCTGCTGTGCTCTGCCCAAGGCCTGAGGGCAGCTTTCTCTGGAGCTGCTGGTTCCAGCTCGAGGGGAGGCATGTCAGGCAGGCTCCTGCCACCGGTGCTTCGGGCCTGGGCACGGAGCAGAGGGACCTGCCCCTGTTCTCCTGGCAGGTGGAACCTGGGGCCAGGACGGCCTGGCCTCCCATGCGGCCCACGGGTCCAGCCCTGCTGCCACTCCTTTCTTGTGGGAGCCCACAGAACTCTGAACGTGTGCCCTGTACCCATAGCAGCTTGGCAGTGACCAGGCCACTGGATGGGGAGTGGTCCCCGCCCACGCCAGGGACCTTGGACAGGCCACCTAGGATATCCCAGCTGCCCCACCTCCCTCACTACCCCACCTCAGGCCTTGGTGCTAAGGAAGTGTGGGAGCAGGCTCTCCCTAGCACCCATGAGGGTGCCCACCCCTATCTGGTAGCCCTGCTGTGTCAGCAGCGGCCCCCACTTCACCAGGAGAGGCTGGGCATGACCCACTGCAGGTCCTGCCGCCTTCCCCCAAGCCCTGCCCTCAGGGAACATCTGCCTTTTGAGAACCGGGCCCAGGCCAGAGCCATCTCCCCACAGAGAGCTGCACCTGCTGCCCAGGATGCCAGGCCACCAGGAGCAAGTCCTGCGTGGGGAGCACGTGGAGCTGGGCCGGGAAGCCCTTCTATCCTCCCTCAGCCATGACCTCAGCTGCTGGGCGTGTCTGACGGGCCCGGGCAAGCCTGGGCAGGGCAGGGCTGGCATGGGAACCACTCCACGGGGGACCCAGCTCCCGGCCTTCCCCCTCCCCAGACCCTCGGCCAGGCCTGCTAGCTCAGGGACTGGGTCTTGTTAAGTAGACGCAAGCCCCATGCCTGTGCCGGAGCTGTTTCCCGAGAGGCCTTTTGGGCCCATCAGCATTTAAGGCTGGAGTGGTGGGCTCTTGGGTTGGGAGTGGGGCCTTTTCCAGGCCTGCCCAGTACTGCCCGGGCACTTGGGGCTCCTGGGTCAGTCGCAGTCTGCCTGGAGTCTGATCAGGCTGACTCTGCGGTGGCAGGGGCCCTACAGTGACCGGCTTGGCGGACACGTGCCTTTACGATTTCTCTGGGCCACCTTCCTCAGGCCTGTGTTGGGCTCAAAGGGCTGTGTGTGTGTGTGTGTGTGTGTCTGCTTCTGTGTGCGGTGAATGAGACCTGTCTACCTCCCGGGGAGCCAGGGCCTGCCCCCTCTGCTTGTTCTTACCTACCATAGTGGGGCTCAATTCCTTCTGCCCTGCCTTCCTGCCCCTGCCAGAGGGGCCTCATGACAGCCTGAGAGGGGGATTGGCTGGGTGTGTCCAGGATCACCCCTACACCCGTGGGGAAATGGGGTGGGTGCCAGGCAGGCCCTAGGGCGGGACACAGAGGAGGAAGGACCCTTGGTCACAGGCTGGAGCGGACAGGCTCTTTGCTGGACATTCCCAGTGAGGCTGTGGCCATGTGGTCCTGGATCCCACGGCCCTGTCTCCCAGCGGACATGTCTTGGGGGCCCTGCTTGGCAAGGAATGTCTCTCCGAGTGGCTGAGGGGACCAGGACGGTGGGGCCGCCGGGTCCTGCTCCTGCCAGTGTCTGGACTGTGTTTTGGGCCTCCCACGTATGCCCTTGTTCTTTGTGTTTGGCCTTCGTCTTGAGCAATAAAGCGAGGCTGTGGTTCGTATGCTTGTACCCTTGCTTCCTGCCTCGGTTCCAAGTGGGAGGGGCTGGGGGATGAGGGGCGCGCCAGCCCAACAGGGCAGGGCCCACCAGGAAGGCAGGAGCCCAGCTTCCCCCCACACCGGTGCCCGTCTGCTGCCCTCTCTGGCTTCACCGTGAATACGTCAGGAGTGGCCATGGAGGGACCCCGCCTGGGGCAGCAGGCCGGCTTCCTGTGCTGAGTCTGGGTCTGACTGGCTGCTGGGGCAGGGGCTCCGACTCCTGGAGTAGATCCTACTCCATCCTCTAGGGCTGCAGCCCTCTGTCTTTATTTGTACAAAGAGGGTGAACACAGTTTGCAGCCAGGAGCTGCCTGCTTCCAGGGGCTGGGTGGGAGGGAGTGGCCGCCTGGGTCCTGTGCCCTGACTGGTGAAAGTCCAGCACATTCCACATGTCCATATGTCCAGATGCTTGGTGGCGGCTGAGTGTCCAGAACACAATGGCCATGCCGCTTTGCCATCTCCAGCCCTGTCCTCTCTGTCTTCACTGCAGCCTTCTGTGAGGAGTGCCCTTGCACCTAAGTAAGGAGCTGGGCCCAAGGTCGCCTGCAGGGCCCTGCCCCTGGACAACAGGTCACATGTTCTCCTGTGGCCTTGGCTGCCTCCTTGCTGGTGGTCTCAGCTGATCTGAACGCAGCTCCGTGGGCTGCCTGAGCCGGGCTGTGGCAGGACAACAGTACTGCCTGGTCAGAGCCAGAAAGCATGCCGTGGTGGGGCCCAGTCACACTCCTGGCCAGTCCTCTTGTGCTCTGGCTGCTGCCTCCTGGTCCTAGGGTGCAAGTTTGCAGCCCACGCAGAGGCCCTGCCACCCGGTGGTCTGGCCCCTCCAGGCAGGGACTCTGCTCTAGCGCAGGAAGGACCTCCTTCTGGTGCGGAAAAATGACTCGATCTGCTCCAGTGACCGGCCCTTGGTCTCAGGCACGCAGCAGCCTGTGAACACCAGGCTCACCAGGCAGATGGCCGCGAAGAAGAAGAAAGGCACCTGCAGGCCAAAGGCGCTCTGGGGGGCAGACAGGTGCGGGATCACTGGGAGAACCCAGGTTCTCCCACCCCTGGAAGGCGTGGGCCTGCTGGTGGCGGCCAGCCGTGTGGGGCCTTCACCTGGCCTCGCCCTGCCCAGAGACCTCCAGGACTCGCACTGCCTCCAGGACAGAGCCCCGATTTCCTGTGGTCCTCGAAGTCTTTACCCCGTCTTCTCCCAGGGCGCCTCCCTGCTCGGAGGCCCCACTCTGCCCTGGCCTCAGCTCAGGCACTCCCTCACCCCCAGGTCAGCTGCTGGAGGCCTGGCAGGGTGTGTGCACATCCTGGGTGCCTGGCTGACTCACCACCCTCCCCGCCCTCAGTCTGTCCCACTCACTGAGGAAGCCGCTAGGCGCTGTCCTGCGCTGCCCCAGTGAGGTTCTCCCTTGTGGGGATTTGCAGCTGGAATACGCAGATTCTGGCTGGTTTGAGCCAGGGGCTGGGCGTGCGTGTGTGTGGGGGGCCCGCCCTCATGCTGGGGGGTGCAGCAGGTGTGCTGCTAAGACCTAGGAGGGACCCTGTACCTGGGAGGGCGAGACAGAGCATGGGGGCTGGCTGTCGGGGCTGCTTGCAGGAGACCTGACTCAGAATGGCTCCCCACCACCCCTCTAACTTATTCCTGCTTTTTGTAATGAGATCCTTTGCCAGGTTGTCATGGGACCACTGGGCCTCGTGTTCATCTCCCAGGGCCACTGTGGGTCCCCAGTACAGTCCCCAACACTGAGCCCTCCCTGGCCAGCTACACAGAGTTTCAGGCGGTCCCTGAGCTCCAGGGCTGGCACTCACCACCACTGGCAGGAAGGACTTGGTGAGGACGAAGGCGGTGAGCCAGCTGACCAGCACACAGAGTCCTGAGGCCACACCGCGGGCGCGCAGGGGCAGGATCTCGGACATGAGGAGCCAGGTGATGGGCCCCCAGCCCATGGCGTAGCCTGCACAGAGAGGGTGGAGGGCGGGCTCAGGCCCTGCAGGGTACCCGGCGGAGGCCTCCTCTGTCGCTACCAAGGGACCCTCCATCTGACCACCCCCAGACAAACGAGGACAGCAGCACCCTGGCACACCCCGTGGAGGCACCGCTGCACCCACCCATGATGAAGAACATGGTGGCCAGCAGGGGCACGAGGGTGAGGTAGCTGGCAGGTGCGGCCAGGGGCTGCTCCGTGCCCCCCCAGGGCACGCTCTCCAGGCCTGCGGTGCTGTTGGGAGTCAGAGGCCTCGGGCCGAAGTGGACGTACAGCGCCAGCGTCAGGTTGGCAGCAAACATGATGGCTGCTATGGACAGACGGGTGGCCCCGCAGGGCCAGGACGCACTGAGCTGCTGCTCCTCTCGGAGCTCGCCTCACAGAGCCCTGGGCACCCTGCACCCCACCTGTCATCCAGGCAGGGCCTGGCTCCCTGGGACAGGAGACCCCCTGTGGAGCAGCAAGCCACAGCTGGCATGTTTACTCACATACCAAGCCCCGGTGGCACTCTCTAGAGCCACTGGCCCATGCCAGGCTGTGCCAGGTGCTGGGGAGGCAGGCCCCTGTGCTCCCAGGCCATCCAAGGGCAGGCCCTGGGCAGCTGGGCCGGGGTCGCTGGCTTCACATCCAGCCAGGCCCAACACGCAGCAGCCTTGGAGGCACAAGGGGGGAGCCGAGAGCAGGGCGCTCACCCGAGACAAAGAGCAGGACCTTGCGGCCGGCCAGGTCCATGGCGACCGCTGCGATCAGCACCGACAGGAGCCTCACGGCCCCCACGATGGCCGCGTCATCCTTGGGCGGCTGCGGAAGGGAAACCCAGGCTGAGAGACCCCGTCTAGCACTCCCCTCTCACCTCCACACCCACCCTGTCCCCCAGGTGCCATGCGGTGTTCAGGCCCACAGCTCCGGTCACGGCACTCTCATGGAGCACCCACTATGTGCCAGGCACTGCTGCACACCTGCCCTGGCCCGTGGGCCTCCCAGGCCATGCCTGCTGTGCCCACTGCTGTACCCCACTGGCACAGAATCCAGGCGTGACAATGATGCGTTGAACTGTGCTGTCACTAATCTCCAAATCTGATCTCATTCTGAGCTTCAGGATGGGCCCAAGGGGATGTTGTCCTATCTCTGACTCACAGAAGAGGAAGCTGAGGTTCAGAGGCGGAAGTGACCTCCCTCACTGAGTGGCAGATGCCACAGAGGCTCTGAGCCTGCGGCCCACGGTCCCAAGTCTCCGCATTTCTTTCTTTTTCTTCTCCTTTTT
>NW_007258114.1:290042-294832 GCF_000164805.1 Carlito syrichta | reverse complement strand
CTTCTCCTTTTTTTTGAGTCGGACTCACTCTGTCCCCCAGGCTGGAGTGCAGTGGCACGCTTACGGCCGTCACAGCCTCGGCCCGCTGGGCTCAGACAATCCTCCTGCCCCAGCCTTCTAAGTAGCTGAAACTACAGGCATGTACCACGACACCTAGTGACTTTTTTGATTTACTGTAGAGATGCGGTCTCACCATGTTGTCCAAGCTGGTCTCAAACCTGTGGACTCAGGCAACCCTCTCGCCTTGGCCTCTCAAAGTGCTGGGATTACAGGTGTGAGCCACCACACCCGGCTTAAGGGTCTGTATTTTTATAAAACCGGTTTCCTTTGTCATCCTGTATATTGTGTGTGGGGCTTTTTTGGTTGTGGTTTTTTTTTTTTCTTTTTGTTTTTGCAGAGACAGGTCTTGCTATGCTACTCAGGCTGGTCTTGAACTGGTTCAAGCAATCCTCCTTCCTTGACCTCCCAAAGTGCTGGGATTACAGGCGTGAGCCACTGGGCCTGCCATGTATTATATTTTTTAAATAGTTCGCTTCACTTAAACACACCATTCTGAGAATGGTGCATGGCACAGAAACTCTCTCCACGGTCCAGGTCTCGCTGCTCTACCCCCAACACCCGGCCCTGCCCCGCCCACTCGGCAGGACCCTGTAGGCTGGTGCCCGGCCGCGGCCACGCTCTCACCAGCAGGACGGCGGTGCTGTTGAAGATGGACTGCAGGTAGACCAGGATGGGCGTGATACCCGTCAGCTGCTGCAGAAAGCGCATCAGCAGGGCGATGGCGATGGGCCGGTGCATGTGCGGGTCCCGCACCTCAGCCCACGACACGCGGCTGCTCTGGAGACACCAGGCCACCGCTCAGGGCACTGCGCCAGTCTCTCCGGCAGGAGCCACCCTGCCCCGACGCCAGGAAACCCCCTTCCTCCCTCCCCGAGAAGGCGCCAGCCCACCAGGCCAGCCAGGCTCTGGGGACAGCTCCCCCAGCCCCGGGCGCCTGGATTAGCGGGGGAAGCCACCGGGACTCAGGGAGGCCTGGGGACGGGCTGCGGCACACGGGGCTGGGGCTGCCGACGCGGACACCCCGTCCCTCCTGCACCTGTCTCTGGACATTGTCCTGGATCTGCTCGAACTCCCAGCGGATGTCGGTGTCGGCCCCGCGCAGCCAGGCCAGCGCCCGCAGCGCCTCGTCATCCCTGCCCCGCGACAGCAGGAAGCGCGGCGAGTTGGGCATGAAGCTGAGCAGAAGGATCATGACGAGCACGGGCACCTCCCCAGCCACAGCCAGCCAGCGCCACGGCAGCAGGAGGCCTGCAGGCGGAAGGGCGTGAGGGGCTGGGGTCTGGGCCTGGCAGAGCCCCCTCCCTCTGCAGCCTCTGAGCAGCCTCCTCTGCCCTTCAGAGTCTAGTCCAAAGGCAGCCTCCTACAGGAAGCCTACCCTGATTGTCCCAGGCCACTGCAGTCTAAAGGCAGAGAGGTGCTGCAGAGATTGCCCAGCCTCTGCACACTGTGGAAGATCCTTGGAGGGTCCCAAGGATCATGGTGGGGCGAGGAGGGGTTGGCTGAATAGGTAACCGGGCCTCCACCCCCAAACCTCTATCCCGCCTCAATGAGCGACTGTACTCTGGTCTCTTTTCTACACGGATTTCCCATCTGAGATCCTATTGGATGGCAGCATTCTGCTGTTAAGGTAGACTGAGGGCTGGGCGTGATGTCTCACATTTGTAATCCCAGCATTTTGGGAGGATCGCTTGAGCCTGGGAGTTTGAGACAAGCCTGGGCAACATAGCGAGACCTCGTCTCCACAAAAAAATAAAAAAATTAGCCAGGTTTGGTGACACGTGCCTGTAGTCCTAGCTACTTGGGAGGCTGAGGTAGAAGGATCATCTGAGCCCAGAGGTCAAGGCTGTGGTAAGCCAAGAGCATACCACTGCACTCCAGCCTGGGCAACAGAGCAAGACCCTGACTCAGAAAAATTTTAAAAAGGTAGACTGAAGACTGTTGTCCAGGGAAAACCCTGGCTGCCCAGTTCGGGACTGGGTCCATGCCTGGGGGGCGGGCACAGCCTGGAAGCCACAGCGAGGGGCTGGCTGAGTGAGGCCGGGAAGCTGGATCTCCTGCCTCCCTGCCCGGGTCTGTTCTGGGTTATGTTCATTCTCTTTCCACCCACGTCTGCTTCAGGGCACCCTCCACTCCCCCAAGCCTGCAAAGGCATGCAGGACCATACTTGCCAAGGGCATAGAGGGACAGGGATCCGAACACTGCCATGAGCTGGGGTGTGGCCCCCAGAGTCCCACGAATGACAGGGGGGGCAATCTCAGACACGTATACCTGCAAGACACGCCCACCCACACCGGGCTTGGTGAGAACGCAGCATCCTGGCCTGGCCTCGGTGGGAGAGGTGGCCCCTGGGAGCCCTGGGAAGTGGGAAGAGGGGGCTTGTGGCGGGGTTTGTCCCATCACGACTCACAGCGTGGCCTCGGGCAGCTTGCCTGTCCTCAGTTTTCCCAACTGTAAAGTGGGCGGGCGGCAGCACTGAGCTCCAGACCTGGGGCTGAGTGGGTCAGTTTCCCCAGTGTTATTGCCTCCCCAGCTGACTGGGTGTGTGGCATACTGGATAATTTAGGAAGGCCCCGGGGAGGGGACAGGGCAGGGACTTCCCTTTCTCCCCTTGTTGCTCAATGTGGATTTCTCCAATTGAGCAATGCCTTTGACGGGTCGAGAAATGGGGTGGGAGGTTTGGAGAGTCCAGGGCAGGGGCGGCTGAGGACAGGGGGACAATTTCCCCTCAATCAGGAGGCCCCAAGGGAAGACAAACATACTCTCACTAGCCAGAAGACATGGAGGCCAGTTGGGGGATGGGGGGGTGGGAGGTCCTGGCCTTACCGGGATGCAAGCAGCCGTGAGCCCTCCAGCAAAGCCCGTCAGCATCCTCCCAAGCAGCAGCGCCCAGAGGCCGCGGGCCCCCGCCATGAGCGCATAGCCGGCCACTGAGGGCACAGCCGAGAACATGATGCTGAGCTTCCGGCCCAGAAGGTCGTTGAGGACCATGGCACTGAGGCCTCCGGCCGCTGCTCCCAGAGTAAACACGGACTGCAGAGACAGGAGGCACAGACAGACACGTCTAGGCACTGAGTCCCCTCGTGTCACCTGAGAGTCTAGAGATGTTTCTTCTCTGGGCTGACTCCAAGAGCAGGAACAGGACTCAGGTCAGTGATGGTAGTGAGTCTCCTGTCTCAAGAGATGTCCAAGTAGTGTGTGGACAACCATTTGTTAGGAGTGCTAACGAGGAGAGTTCTACCCCAGGAAGAGGTGGTGTTACGTATCCTCAGTTCTGTCCAGCCTGATGCTTAAGTGTCCAATTTTTTTTTTTTTGGAGTTGGGATCTCCTTCGCCCAGGCTGGAGTGCAATATAATGCAATCCTGGCTCACCACAGCTTCGACCTCCTGGGCTCACGCAATCCTTCCTCCTCAGCCTCCCAAGTAGCTAGAACTACAGGCTCACACCACTATGCCTAGCTAATTTTCTGATGCTCTGTAGAGACAAGGTCTTGCTATGTTGCCCAGGCAGGTCTTGAACTCCTGGGCACAAGAGATCCCCCTGCCTCGGTCTTCCAAAGTGTTGGGGTTACAGGCATGAGCCACAGCACCTGGCCTAAGCGTCCAAAATTTTAATACAGATTTCTGGGACTTGACAGCCCTGGGACTTTAGGATTTTGAGTTCTTAAATTCCCTGTAGAGTGTGGTGACCAGGACCCAGTCCATGGGACTCGGCCCGTTGTGTAGCCTGTCTAAGACTCAGGTTCTTCAGCTGTGTCATGGGGAGAGCAAAAGTTCCTAACTCATGGCTTGGCCCTGGGAGACAATGAGCTCTCATATAAAGTTCCCTGCACACCCCTGGGGCATACTGAGTGCTCAGTAAACCTTGGGTATTTTCATCTTGCCTACTATGTTGCAATTCTAAATCGGAGGCTACTAGGATTGTAACTCCAGAATCTGGAGCGCTTGGCAGGGGGTCTTCCTCTCTGTCAGCCCACAGTCTGTTTGGGGGACCCTCCTTGCCCCAGCCCAGCTGTGAGCCCTCACCCCGTCCGGCGGAGACCTTTTGGGACACCTCCCCACCTGTTCCTTCCCAGGCCTTCCCAGTGGCTTTCACTTCCTCATTTCAGAGCAATCACCTAGCCTCACCCCAGCCGCCAGCAGACTGGAAGCGGGGCAGGGCCCTCGAGGGGGTGTCAGGACAGAGCTTTTGAGAGATCACTGCTCAGTGGGTCCCTGCCGCCGCCCCCCCCAAGCTCAGAGCACGGTCCTTACCCCGAACCAGGATGCCTGGGTTTTGGTCAGGTGCAGATCCGGATCCAGGGACTGCTCCAGGGCGGGGATGACGGGGGACGTGTACACCAGGGCATATCCGAAGCTGAAGTTGCCCAGCACGGCAGCGAAGGTGGCCAGGAACACCCTTTTGTTCTGCAGGGGCCTGAGGACGACGGTGGACAGAAAGGACCAGGGTCTGCCTCCTTTCCAGACTGTGGTCTTTCCGGGCCCGGTGGCCGCCCTGTCCAGCGGGCTGGGGGGGGCCTGGACCCAAGGCCATTCAGATTCCCAGGGCCCGGCGCCAGCTCCCTCGGGAAACTCCCCGGGCTACCCCGGCATCGTGGCGGACACGGTGGGGCTGGGGCCCTCTTCTGCCGCCTGCGGTGTGACCTCAGCCAAGCCCCTGACCCGCCCTGGCCTCAGTCTCCCTGTCTGTGCCAGCCGGGCCCGGCCATCCCACTGCGGGCCGCTCCTCCCCT
>NW_007258114.1:285667-289417 GCF_000164805.1 Carlito syrichta | reverse complement strand
GCCGCCGCCTCCCCAAGTGCCGGCCTCACAGGCGCGGCCCACCGCCCCCGGCCGGGAGAAAGCAGACAACGAAGCGGCTAGAGCGGATCTTAGATGCGAACGTCCTCGCCCCGGAGGACTCGAGACGGCTGTGACCCAGCTCTTCATGCCCCCCGGTCATCGCTGCCCCGACCCAGAAGCAGGAGATTCTGTTCGCCCCGAAAGCCCTGGGGACCGCTTCCCCGGCCGTTAGACTTCTTGGCTTCAACCTCACATAAGGGGAATCCACTCTTTTGATCCTGGCTTTTCTATTCCTGATGCATTTTTTCCTTTTAAGGTCAACTTTATTAAGTCTAACTTACAGTAAAACGAACCCATTTTAAGCGTATACGTTGAGATTTGACAACGCTTTAACGCGGAACATCCCCTAATCAAGATTATAGAACATTTCCATTCTTCTAGAAGGTTGATTTGTGCCTCTCTGAAGTCAAGCTCCTCTCCCCTCTCCCCAGGAAACTACTAATCTGCTTTCTGTAACTGTAGATTAGATTGGGGTTGGTTTTTTTTTTTTGAGTTGGAGTCTCACTCCGTCGCCCAGGCTGGAGTGCAGTGGCACACTCATGGCCACCCCAGTGTCTACCTGCTAGGCTCTGGTGGTCCTTCCGCCTCAGCCTTCCAAGTAGCTGGAACTACAGGTGCACGCTACCGTGCCCGGCTAATTTTTGATTTATTGCAGAGACGAGGTCTCACCAAGTTGCCTGGGCTGATCTCAAACCCACGGGCTCAGGCAATCCACTCACCTCGGCCTCCCAAAGTGCTGGGGTTACAGGCTGATCAGATTGGTTTTGTGAAGGGAGGCATGTATTAAGCACTCTTTTTGGTCTGCCTTCCTCTTGTTCAGCATGTTTGTGAGGTTTATCTGTGCTGTTTTCCAGTGGTTTATCCCATGTAGCACAGTTTTTGGCTAAAAGCCTAGAGCTCAACCAGGTGTAGTGCCTCACATCTGCAATCCCAGAACTTTGGGAAGTTGAGGTGGGAGATGGTTTGAGCTCAGGAGTTCCAGACCAGTCTGGGCAACATAGCAAGAACTCAGCTCTACAATAAAAAAATTAGCTGGGGACAGTGGTGCGTACTTGTAGATCCAGCTACTCAGGAGGCTAAGGTGGGAGGATCATCAAAGTTCAAGAGGTTGAGGCTTCAGTGAGCTGTGATTGTGCCATTCTACTCCAGCCTGAGCGACAGAATGAGACTCTGACTCAAAAAAAAAAAAAAGCATAGAGCTTGCATAAAACTTCCTGTACATGGCCTTGATCTTGATTTAACAACTCTTTAAGGTTCTATCTAGTAGATGAAACTGACTTTGCTAATGAATCTTCTGCCTTGGGCACTAAGGCTATTTCCAAATGTAGGGGCAGAAAAGGTGTGACCCCTCTCCTCACCTGCCATCAGAGTCACGGCCAACAGTCCTATAGCAAGAGAAAAGCATGGCACATTTATTTAATCAAAGTTTTACTCGACATGGGAGACTTCAGAAACAGAGATTCAAAGACCTGGGGAAACTGTGTGTGCTTGGGCTTGGGTTCGAGAAGAATGGGAGTCATGTAGAAATGGGGCTGGGGCTGGGTGTGGTGGCTCATGCCTGTAATCCCTGCAATTTGAGAGGCCAAGGTGGGAGGATTGCTTGACCCCAGGAGTTTGAGACCAGACTGGGCAATGTAGTGAGACCTTGACCAGGCTGGATGGAGTACAGTAGTGGCGCAATCATGGCTCACTGCAACCTCATCCTCCTGAGCTCAGGCGATTCTCCCATCTCAGCTTCCCTAGCAGCTGGAACTATAGGCGTGTGCCACCATGCCTGGCTAATTTTTTGATTTTTTTTTTTTTTTTAGTAGAGACAGAGTCTCGTGATGTTGCCTAGCCTGGTCTTGAATTCCTGGCCTCAAGTGGTCCTCCCACCTCAGCTTTCCAAAGTGCTGGGACTACAGGTGTGAGCTACTGTGTCTGGCTGATTTATTTATTTTTTTGTTGCGACGCGGTCTCACTATGTTGCCTAGGCTGGTCTCTGACTCCTGGGCTCAAGTGACCCTCCCGCCTCGGCCTCACAAAGTGCTGGGATCACAGGTATGAGCCACCGTACCTGGCCTAAAGGATACTTTTCTTCTGCAGGGGTCATTTTTGGGGTCCCCAAAGCCCCTCACAACCCTCCTACCTGTGGGCTGGCTTCCTTCTCTCTCACACTCCCTCTCTCGGGCTACCCCAGACCTGCTGCTTGGAGACCTGGCCTCCAAAGGGGTGTAGGGGTCCCTTCTCCCTCCACAGTGCTGGGCGTGCTAAGGTATCTGGAAGCCCCCTGCTGACTTGAGTTCAGAGCCTTCCCCCTGCCCTGGCCTCACTCCCCCACGTGGGAAGTCAGTTCAGAGCAGCAGAGAAAGGGTAGTGCTGGAGGTCTTGCCCTGTGGCCTGGGACAACCCCGGTTCCTCTCTCTGCCCTGGACACACCCACAACGAGGGTAAAGGCTCAGCTTCAGGCTGAGTCCCCTCTTTCCTGTCACCCCAGCTCAGCTCCTCCCCAAGGGAGGGAGGCCCAGGGAGGCTGAGTTCTTTTTTTTTTTTTTTGAGTTGGAGTCTCACTCTGTCACCCAGACTGGAGTGCAGTGGCCGCTCCCAGCCACCGCATCCTCGACGTGCTGGGCTCTGGCGATCTTTCCACCTCAGCCTTCTGAGTAGCCGGAATTACAGGCATGCGCTACCACGCCCGGCTGATTTTTTGATTTGTTGTAGAGATGAGGTCTCGCTGCCCAGGCGGATCTCGAACCCGCGGGCTCAGGCAATCCACTCACCTCAGCCTCCCAAAGTGCTGGGATTATAGGCTGAGGTTGAGTTCTGTAGAGGACAGGCCCCAAGTAAGATCCCCACAGGCCATGACACTCTGGCGCTTGTGTCTAGGAAGCGTGGCAGCTGAGGGACAGACCCTCTCATGCGGGACTTTCCAGGCCTGGAAGGTAAACAGGCCTTGCATGCCCAGCTGGGGTAAGAGGGCGGGGCCTGGGAGTCCAGCCTGGGGCAGGATCCTGGGACTGACGAGGTGGTACTGGGTTTTTGCTGTTTGTTTTTGAGTCAGGAGTCTCACTCGGTCACCCAGACTGGAATGCAGTGGCATAATCACAGCTCACCGCAGCCTCGACCTCCTCGGCTAAGGTGATCCTCCAGCCTTGGCCTCCCAAGTAGTTGGAATTACAGGCACACCACCACACCCAGCTAATTTTTTTTTTTTTTTTTGAGTCAGAGTCTCACTGTCACCCAGGCTGGAGTACAGTGGCATGCTCTCGGCCACCGCAGCCTTGACCTACTGGGCTTAGGCAATCCTCCCACTTCTGCCTACCAAGTAGCTGGAACTACAGGTGTGTGCCACCATTCCCGGCTAATTTTGGATTTATTGTAGAGATGAGGTCTTGCCAAGTTGTCCAGGCTGGTCTCAAACCCATGGACTCAGGCAATCCTCTCAACTCGGCCTCCCAAAGTGCTGGGATTACAGGTGTGAGCCACCGTGCCCAGCCTCAATTTTTTGGTTTATTGTAGAGACGAGGTCTTGCCAGGCTGTCCAGGCTGGGTTTTTTTTTTTTTTTTGAGTTGGAGTCTCACTCGGTCACCCAGACTGGAGTGCAGTGGCCGCTTCCGGCCACCGCAGCCTCGCCTCCTGGGCTCCGGCGATCCTTCCGCCTCAGCCTTCCGAGTAGCCGGAATTACAGGCATGCACTACCACGCCCGGCT
>NW_007258114.1:281388-285647 GCF_000164805.1 Carlito syrichta | reverse complement strand
AGTTGGAGTCTCACTCTGTCGCCCATACTGGAGTACAGTGGCATGCTCCCGGCCACCACAGACTTGACCTGCTGGGCCCCTGTGATCCTTCTGCTTCAGCCTTCCAAGTAGCCTGAACCCGGTTCATTTTTGATTTATGGTAGAGACGAGGTCTCGCCAAGTTCCCCGGGCGGATCTCAAACCCGTGGGCTCAGGCAATTCTCTCACCTCGGCCTCCCTAAGTGCTGGGATTACAGGCTGAGCCACTGAGCCCAGCACCAGGCTGGTTTCAAAACTCCTGGCCTCCAGCATTCCTCCTGCCTCAGCCTTCTAAAGTGCTAGGATTACAGCCATGAGCCACACCCGGCCAGGCACTGGATCTTAACTCTTGACCAGGTCCAACTCTGCTCCCCTGCACAGAGAAGGGATCTGAGGCCTGGATCCTGGAAGCCCCTTGCCGTGGTCCCGGGTCTCGGGCTGCCATGTCATTCTCTGTCAACCTTGGGCTTTTCAGGAACGACTCTTCTCAGCTTTCCTCATCTGTAAGAGGGAGGTATCCTGGGGCCCACATTGTGATGCTGTGCAGGTAAAGGGTGACTGGCCATGTTGAGGCAGCTCCTGCTGTTTGATAAAGATTCCTGCGGACCAGTCTGACAGCTTTCAAGTGCCCATGAACCTGGCCAAGCTGCGTTGTAGGACTTGGCACCAGGGCACACGTGCCCGAGGGAGGCAGAAGAGCTGAATTAGCAGGGAAGGTAAGGAGGTGGGGAAGGGGGGGAAATGCCCGTACATGGATAGTTAGCCACCCGATTGTTATTATTATTGTTATTATTGTATTGTTTGAGTTGGGATCCCACTCTGTCACCCCGGCTGGAGTGCAGTGGCACGATCACGGCCACCGCAGCCTCGATTTCGTGGGCTCTGGCGCTCCTTCCGCCTCAGACTCCAGAGTAGCTGGGACTACAGGTGTGGCTAATTTTAGAATTTTTTTTGTAGAGATGAGGTCTCGCCGTGTTGCCCAGGCTGGTCTCGAAGTCCTGGGCTCAAGTGATCCTCCTGCCTTGGCCTCCCAGAGTGCTGGGATTACAGGCGTGAGCCACCCTGCCCAGCCCCTCCATTTTACAGAAGACAAGACAGGCTCGGGGCCAACTGTTCGTGGCCAGTTCTGGGGCAACTCATGGCCCTTGCTCTGGTCTGTGCCCCCCATCAAAGGAACAGGCAGAGGGGGGATGGGTGGGGCCCTTCCCAGCTAAGGTCTCACCCCTCACCTCCTCCTTCCCCCAGATGGGCCGCCCAGGTCTCCCGGGGCAGAAAGTCTCTGGCATCCAGCTGTCCAGCGTCCCCAGCGTACCCAGAGATGTCCCTGGTGATGCCGACCCTGGTCTCGAAGGCTCGGACCTGGTGCCCTCTGTCACCCTGGCTGCCGCCCTCATCCTGCTGTTCCTTGTGCTCTCGGTCTGGCTGGCGTGGGACAGGCCCCAGTAAGGCTTCTGCTAACGTGGATTCCAGGGCGAGGCTGGGGTGTTCCCCGAGTGGGCCTGGCGCAGTCAGGAGCGAAGCCGGGGACAGAGGCGGCTGGGCCTCCCAGCCACACCCTAAGCTGAACTCTTCTCAGTCTTCGCCCACAGTGGCCCAGCGGGACCATCGGAGGCCCCCAAGACCCCCCAGTGCAGCCCCAGATGGGTCCTGGTATAACGCAGCAGCCTCAGATCTGAGAGGGCTCGCATGCACGGCTCTTGACCTATATCCAGAGGTCCGGCCGGGAGAGACATGGGTTTATTAGAACTTACGGGAAGCGACGATGGTGGCCAGACGTTGAAGAAAGAGTTTGCGCCTTGGGACACCACAGCAAGCCATTTTATAGTCAAGGAGATTAATTATTCAAATTGCTACTTGGTGTTTACAATGCTGTTGATCAAGGGTGCCGCCTAAGTTGCTCTCAGCTCTGCCTGGTTACTTGCACGCGACTGTTACTGGGAACACACCTAACCTGCAGATACCAGCCTCTGCCAGAGGCTGCTCCTGGAGGGAGGGGCAGAAAGAAGCCAGGTATGGGGGAAAGGGTCTATTTCCAATGACCTCATGACTGGGCTCTGTCATCCAACACAAGAGCCTCGCTCTGTGGGCGGCCTCGGCGGGGGTGGGTGGGCTGAGAGCTTGAGGGCAGCCTAAAGTGCTCGGGCAAATCGGGTTCAAATCCACCTCCTTCCCTGGTTTACTGCAGGTCCCTGATCGCATCCCCATCTTTGCAAAGCCCTCCCGAGGATCGCAGACAAAGCCAAGTGACCCTTGGTATTTATTTATATTTTGAATTTTTTGTAGAGACGAGGTCCTGGCAATGTTGCCCAGGCTGGTCTTGAGCTCCTGGGCTCAAGCGATCCTCCTGCCTCGGCCTCCCAAAGTGCTGGGATGACAGGTGTGAGCCACCACGCCTGGCCGCTGGGTATTTGTAAAATGAGTCAGTGAGTTGGGAGATGGGGGTTCCAGCCCGGGCTCTGCCCACGTTGCTCTGCGTGACGTAGACATGTACCTTTTCTATTCCGGGTCTCGGTTTCCCCAGCCCAGTGGGGATGGCAGTACCACTTCCGGGCATTGTTGGGAAGGCCGGTCACTAAGTAAGCACGCTGTCATCAGTTCTGCAGCAGACACTTTCTATGTGCCCACCCGGCTCCTTCACGGTCCCAGAAATTCTTTGGAAGGAAGCCTGGGTAGGCTGAGGCCAACCAGAGGGAGGACGCACTGGCCTTGGTCGCCATCTGGTGGCCGCAAGCAGAATTGCATCACCTGCCGCGTGGTCCCCTGGGGGCGGCCCAGGTAGGTGGAGGCAGAGGATGCCAAGGTTTAACATTTTTATCTTATCTTTTTGAGTCAGAGTCTCACTCTGTGGCCCAGGCTGGAGTGCAGTGGCACATTCAGGGCCACTGCAGCCTCGACCTGCCAGGCTCAGGCAATCCTCCCGCTTTAGCCTCCCGAGTACCTGGGACTACAGGTGCACACCACCACGCCCGGCTAATTTTTTTGGTTTGCTGTAGAGACGAGCTCTCGCCAAGCTGCCCAGGCTGGTTTCGAATCCCTGAACTCAGGCAATCCTCCCACCCCTGCCTCCCAAAGTGCTGGGATTGCAGGCGTGAACCACTGCCTTGGTGGTTTTTCATTTTTTAGCATGAAAAACTTTGAGATTGTGGATAAGCACCGATCTTGTTGCCCAGAGAGAATGCATTTTTTTTTTTTTAGTTGGAGTCTCACTCTGTCGCCCAGACTGGAGTGCAGTGGCCGCTCCCGGCCACCGCAGCCTCAACCTGCTGGACTCCGGCGATCCTTCCGCCTCAGCCTTCCAAGTAGCCGGAACTACAGGCGCGTGCTACCACGCCCAGCTAATTTTTGATTTGTTGTAGAAACGAGGGCTCACCAAGTTGCCCAGGTGGGTCTTGAACCCGCGGGCTCAGGCAATCCACTCACCTCAGCCTCCCAAAGCGTGGAATTACAGGCTGAGCCACCGAGCCCAGCTGAGAATGGATTTTAATGTTTTCTATTTATCTCCTTTTCTTCCATCTCTGTATAACCTCCTTAGCCCCCCAAAAAGTTCGTGAGGGAGGGGATGATTTGAGAGACGTCACAGAGGGTCAGAGAGAACTGTTTGTGGTCCCTGCCCAGGGACCCTGCTGTCCTCCTGCCCTGCAAAAGTCCCATCTCTGACCTCAACCAAGGAAGACAAGCGTTTCTGAGCTGGGCAGACCCCAGAGGATCCGAGATGCCGCTGTCTCTCGCAGCCCCTTCAGGAGACAGAGTGAACGGGACCCCTGAAAGGCTGGGTCTGACCAGGAACCGGGAGGACAGAGGCTGGGTTGGGGGAGGAGGGCCTGCAGAGGTCGGGGAGGGGCAGAGGAGCAGCCGGGCACAGAGCCCCCGGAAAGGCTGTTCCAGGCAGAGGAACAGACCTGGAGAACTCAGAGGCTCATTCTGTGTCTTCCTCCAACTGTGGGCACCCCTTGGGGAACTGAGACCCACGTAGCCTCCACATCCAGGCCGTGTGGGTCCAAGTCCCCAAACCACGCTCTGTCCATCCCAGGGTCCCAGCCTCGGGGTTCCCCTCCCTCCTCCGTCCCGGAGGCAAAGCCCACGCCTGCGGGTCTGTCCCTCTGTCCGTGGTTTTAGCTCGGCACCTTGGCCTTGTCTGCCCTGGAAAGGGCGAGCTGGGAGGTGGACGAGCGCTTCAGCAGCGTTCTGGGGGGAGGGGAGATTGAGGCGCGGCCGGGGGGCTTGGGGAAGCCGGTGGGGTG
>NW_007258114.1:260104-281275 GCF_000164805.1 Carlito syrichta | reverse complement strand
GGGTGGGCATTTCGGGTGGGGGCCTGGGGCGGCCAAGGCCTGGTGGCCGTCCTCAGCAGGACGGGACGAGGGGACAGCGCTGGGGCCTCTCCTCCCTGACTCCTGTCTGCTGCAAGAGGAACACACCTGGAAGAGGAAGGGAAGAGGGTGGCTGACTCCCAGCCGCAGGACCTGGAGGCTGACCCTCCCGCCTCCCTCCCCTGAGCCTCTCTTCGGAGTCCACCCCTGTCCCCCGGGCTGACACGAGGGAGGCCGCCAAATCAGCAGCACACGGCCAGTGACTGCCTCTGGCCTTCCGCCCAGCGAGCAGGGGGTCCCGTGGGGGACTCCCCTCTGCTCGTCCAGGGAGGAGGGGGAGACAGGCTCCCGCACCCCCTCCTCAACTTGGCTCCAGGGCTATCTGTCCCTGCTTTCTCTCGTTGATACCTCCTGTCAAATGGGGACCCTGAGCCCTGGCTTTTGAGGTCAGTGGGCGGTCTCGGGAACTTGGGCTGGACGGGGGACTGCCGGGGGTCCCAAGCCCCACGTCCCCCTTCCCACGCCCTCAGAGGCTGCCCGAAACAGAGCCAAAGCCTTGGACTTCTTCCTCGGGAGGGCTGAGACCATGAACCGAGATCCCAGGTGAGGTCGCATCCAGCCTTAGCCCAGGTGCCGTCGAGGACTGGGGGAGGAGCGGCCGTGGGGAAGACCAGGTGAGCCTCCCGGCGGCCTCCCAGGAGGACCTCACCCCTCTGGGGGGGCCTCCAGCCCACCCCGTGCTCACGAAAATCGCAGGCGGCCGGGGTGGCGCGTGCAGGCTCCGCGTGTTTGCTTTTCTGCCCAGTCCCCGTGAGAAGGCCGTGTGGTTTCCCACAGGCTTCCGGCCACCGAGCGGCCCCACCCGCCGGCCCCCGTGGCCGTCCCAGGCCAAGCCATGGCCCAGAGGGCCGCGGGCAAGCACAGCAGCAAACGAGCGCGGTGTGGCCAGGAAGGAATTGCATCCCCAAGGAAAATATTGTTCTGTGTAATTCAGTGACCCGCTCTATAAACACCGCGGCTCCACCTTGGGGTTTCTGCTGCTTGGTTGTCCACCTTCCCTCCCCCGCTGTTCCAGGGGCCGCCCAGGCGGCCAGATGCCTGAGGTTAGAAAAATATGTGCTTCTGGTGGGTTGGAGGTGCAGAGGGTGACAGGACGGGCAGGGGGTGGGCTGGGTCAGCCGGAGGGAACCCCGGTGGGGCTGGTGGGAAGGGAGGCTCACAGGGTGTGTGCACATGTGTGTTTGTCTCTGTGGAATTGTGTGTCTGTGTTTATATGTGTTTTTGTGTCTGCATGCACGCCATGTGTGTGTACCCGTGTGTTCTGTGTTCGCGTAGGTGTGTTTAAGCCACTTGGCTTCCCTGCAAGAAACTGAATGTAGAGTGAGACTGACATTTTTTCTTTTTTCTTTTTTTTTTGAGTCTGGGTCTCCCTCTGTCACCCAGACTGGAGCACAGTGGCACGATCACGGCTCACCTCAGCCTCGACTTCCTGGGCTCAGGAGATCCTCCTGCCTCAGCCTCTCGAGTGGCTGGGACTACAGGTGTGTGCCACCGTGCTGGCTCATTTTTTGAATCTTTGTAGAGATGGAGTCTTGCTGTGTTGTCCAGGCCGGTCTCGAACTTCTGGGCTCGAGCGATCCTTCCGCCTTTGCCTCCCAAAGTGTTGGGATGACAGGCGTGAGCCCCTGCATCTGGCTGCAACTGACATCTTTTCCACCAACCCGGTGGCGGGCTGGCGGGTGTTTGTAAGGCCAGGTTAGAGCCAGCTCACGGAGGAGCAAGGCCGGCTTTTCCTTCCGGAAGAGGCTGCATTCCGTTGCCATCGTGGAGAGCGGCCTGGGGACAGGCAGACCCAGGTCCAACTCTGACTTCCCGAACTCTCTAGTTGTGTGTGACCCTGGAAAAGTTGTTCGGCCCCTGGAGCTCATTTCCTTTCTTTTTAAAAAATCATTTATTTATTTACCTGTTTTCCAATTTTAAATTTATTATCATGAATTTTCTGTAGAGACAGGGGTCTCCCTGTATTGCCCAGGCTGGTCTCAAACTCCCGGGCTCAGGCGATCCTGCTGCCAGCCTGGGCAACTTGGCAAGACCTCGTCTCTACAGTACATCAAAAAATGAGCTGTGCATGGTGGCACACGCCTGTAGTTCCAGCCACTTAGAAGGCTGAGGCCGAAGGACCGCCGGAGCCTTCGAGGTCGAGGCTGAGGGGGCTGGGAGCGTGCCACTGCACTCCAGCCTGGGCGACAGAGTGAGACTCCAACTCAAAAAAAAAAAAAGAAGTGATCCTGATGCCTGGGCCTCCCAAAGTGCTGCGATTACAGGCTTGAGCCACTGCGCCCGTCTGAGTCTCATTTTCTGAGCATCAGTGGGGCTGCCGAGCTGTGCCACTACCTTCTGCTTCCTTCACAGGGGACCCTAACTTTATTTGGGGGTGGCAATGAGCCTGACTTAAAGCACGTAACCCTCCAGCCTCCCTTGTGGCTCCGTGGCCATGGGAGTCAGTGCTGGCCATGGGTTTAGACAGGATTCGAGGTGGAAAGTCTTACTGGAAGGGATTCGGGTCCCACCTGGAATTCAGTCACATTGCCCGGGGATGCAGCAGCCGTCTCGCAGCTGCGAGGGCAGAAGCCAGGCCAAGAGGACCGGCGGGAACGAGGCAGGGGCCGGTGCTCTGGCGGTGCTGAGCCTCGACGGCTTCACGGAGGTAGGCGGGCTGGCCTCGGTGTGCTGCAGCCTCAGAATCTCCCAATGGATACAGGAGGCCGGCCTCTGTTCCCTGGGGGACGGAGGGCCCTAGAGACTGTAAGGGCCTGGCACAAAGGGGAGAAGAGGAGGACAAAAGGGAGGAGGGAGGGGAGGGGGAGGAGAAACGGAGCAGCCTGGATTGGGAAGCTGTGCCTGTCCTGGCTCCTGTTGCGGGGTGGCCACTCTCGGCCTGCACTCGTCTGAGACCAAGCGGGACCCACGGCCCGGGGTCCTGCGCCGGCCCCATGCTTGTTCTAGCCTCAGTGTCCTCCAGAACGAGGATGAAAAACACCTGACAACACCCATGCCGCAGGCCTGTGAGGAGATGGCTGTGGGTGGCAGGTGCGGGGATCCTCTCTCTTTAGCCCGGGCAGAGGGACAGGACAGGCACACAGACAGCAGACTGCGGACGGGCAGGTGCACGGCGGCATCGTCCCTTCCTTCCAAGGCTGGAGGGTCCTCCTGCAGGACGAAAGCCAGTCTGGGGGTGGGCCCTGTTTGGGCCACTCTCCTCCCTTCCCACCCGAGACCTGGCTGGACGCCTCATCCCACCCCCGGGTCGGTCACGGGACCTTTGAAAGGCTTCAGTAGGCCGGGCTGGGTGGCTCAGCCTGTCATCCCAGCACTTTGGGAGGCCGAGGCAAGTGGATTGCCTGAACCCGCGGGTTCGAGACCCGCCTGGGCAACTTGGTGAGACCTCGTCTCTACAATGAATCCAAAATTAGCCAGGCATGGTAGCGCGTGCCTGTGGTTCCAGCTCCTTGGAAGGCTGAGGCAGAAGGATTGCTGCAGACGAGTGGGTCGACGCTGGGGTGGCCGTGAGCGTACCATTGCATTCCAGCTTGGGTGACCGAGTGAGATGCCAACTTTAAAAAAAAAAAAAGAAGCTGGGCTCGGTGGCTCAGCCTGTAATCCCACGCCTTGGGAGGCTGAGGTGAGTGGATTGCCTGAGCCTGCGGGTTCGAGACCCGCCTGGGCAACTTAGCGAGACCTCATCTTTTAAAAATAATAATAATTAAAAAAAATTAGCCCGTCATGGTATCATGCGCCTGTAGTTCCAGCTACTTGGAAGGCTGAGGCGGAAGGATCGTCGGAGCCCAGCCGGTCGAGGCTGCGGTGGCCAGGAGCGGCCACTGCACTCCAGTCTGGGCGACAGAGTGAGACTCCAACTCAAAAAAAAAAGAAAGGCTTCAGTCAACCCCCATGTATTAGGTATGTCCCATTTAGGGGCTTGAAGGGGGAACAGGACAAAGCAAGGGTGAAGCTGGCCCCTCACCTCCGCCGGCCATCAGCCCTCCTTGGAACACCGCTCTGCCTGATCTGCTCCCGGGTCCCTGCCAGAGGGAGCAGGCAGCGAGGTCTTCCCTCTGCGAGCCTCTGCATCCTCATCTGTAGAATGGGGGCAGGTGGGCGCTGAGGTCTGAGGGACAAACGCAGGCTTGGCCGGAGCCCGGGTGTCCAAACTCCGCCTGGGCTTTTGTTGCCTTGACCTCGGCCCATTTTACAGGCAAGGATCAGAGGCCCTGAGAAACAGAGGCGGCTCCCTGCCGGGTGGACGCGGGGTCTGATTCTGAAACGGGTTCCTTGCCTCCTGGGGCTCCCCAGCTGGCATAAAGGGAGGGGTCAGACCAGGTCCCCGACCCTGGCCAGATGCGCATGACCCAGGCTGTCACCAGGGGGTTCATATTCCCCCCTGCCCCCACCTCACCGGGGACTGGCCGGGCTGGGAGGGGACACCCCCAGTGGGACGAGGCCTGTGCCCGTCCTGCCAGCCTGGCGTCTCTGCTTCTCACAGGCTCGGCCAACCCCCGCCCCCCGGGGCTCAGCCAACTATTTATGGACCGCTAAGTAGCAGGACAGCTGCTTTTCTTGCTAAAGTATGACATTACATTTTTCCGGATGGCCGGACACTTCCTGGCCTGCGTGTGCTGAGTGACCGTCTCCCTGTGTCCCTCCGTTCCCCCCAAGTCCCTGCCCATC
This sequence comes from Carlito syrichta, assembly GCF_000164805.1. Taxonomy (NCBI): domain Eukaryota; kingdom Metazoa; phylum Chordata; class Mammalia; order Primates; family Tarsiidae; genus Carlito; species Carlito syrichta. The sequence continues at coordinate 276,529 of NW_007258114.1, read as the reverse complement.
TTCCCACTCTGTCCGGGCAGCTGGCAGCAGGGGGTCAGGCCACGACCACTCCCACCCTGCGATCAGACAGAGCCTGGCTAGAGCCCCCGGGGCTGCAGGTGGCCCAGGAAACACCCCCCGCCCCGGGGTTATTCTTGGCCTCTGTGCTGGCCTGTGGACTCCCCGCCAAAAGCAATTACTGGATTTTCATCTTGTTTTGCTGATGGTTTGGAGTATGTCAAAAATGTTCCACTGGAAGACCTGCGGGCATAGGGGTGTGTGGATTGGGGGTTGGGAGAGGCTGGGACAGACCTCTGGGGTCATGAAGGAGGAAAGACGGGTCTGCTTATTTCTTTCTTTTGAGTCGAGACTTCAAACTGTCGCTTTGGCTGGAGTGCAGTGGCATGATCACAGCTACCATAGCCTCGACCCCATGGGCTCAGGCGATCCTTCTGCCTCAGCCTCCCGATTAGCTGGGACCACAGGCATGCACCTCCAGGCTTGCCTTTTTTTTTTTTTTTGTAGAGACCAGGTTTCACTACGTTGCCCTGGCCGGTCTCAAACTCCTGGGCTCAAGGGATCCTCCCGCCTCGGCTTCCCAAACTCCTGGGACCACAGGCATGAGCCACCGTGCCCAGCCCCACCATTTCATTTTCGGTGTCTATTGCTGGCTTTGACGGCTCTGCTCACCCTTGCTGGGTGTTGCCCAAGTGCCAGCCACATGTGATCAGGGAGCCGGTGGTGGAAGAAGGCTAGGGGGTCGATGGGAGGGGGCTGCCATCCCCCTGCTGGGCCCCCCATGGCAGCCTATCCGGGCGCCATGAGACCACGGACCCTTGAGAATTCCGGGCTTGAGGAAGCTCACAGCTTGCTCTGGCCTGGCGAGTTTGGGCAGGGGTGGACTTGGGATTGCACGCCAGCATCTCTGCCGAGAACCCTACACCCTTCAGGGGCTCTGGGTCCCTTGTGGGCCGGGGCAATTGCCAAGCTCTGGTCCAGTCCTGGCCCCTCAGACCCCCCCACTGACCTGGCCCGGGCTCTGGGAGACCACCACGCTGCTCGGGGCCATTACTTGCTCTCCAGCGGGGGGCAGGGAGCCAGGGGACTGACTGTTGCCCGGCCTGCTGCTTGTTCCCCAGCTGCTGAGGGGTCTTGGGCAGTGGGGTCTCGTGACCCCGCTCCTGCCTGCTTTGCCATGCTTGCTTTTCCTCTGAGTCACAAATGTCACTTTCATGAGGCCCGAGGGACGCGAATAGGCCCAGGGTGGGTGGGGGCAGCTCCAAGGCTGGGTGAGTCCTGCGGTTTGTGCTCCCTCGCACACGCCTGTCACCATGCTTTCCAAAGTGACACCACATCCCATGTCACGCGTGCGAGTTGTGGTTCCCTCATCCATTTGCGTTTCTGGTGCTTCTCATGCCTGTAATCCCAGCACTTTAGGAGGCTGAGGCAGGAGGATTATTTGAGGCCAGGAGTTTGAGACCAGCCTGGGCAACAGAGTGAGACTCCCATCTCTACAAAAAGTAAGAAAAAATTAGCCAGGCCTGGTGGCCCACACCTGTAATCCTAGCACTTTGGGAGGTGGAGGCGAGAGGATCACCTGAGCCTGCGGGTTCGAGTTCAGCCTAGGCAACTGGGCAAGACCTTGTCTCTACAATAAATAAAAAAAATTATCTGGGTGTGGTGGTGCATGCCTATAATTCCAGCTACTTGGAAGACTGAAGTGGAAGGATCACCTAAGACCAGCAGCAGGTCAAGGCTGCTGTGGCTGTGAGCATGCCACTAAACTCCAGCCTGGGCGGCAGGGTGAGACTCTGAGTCAAAAAAAAAAAAAAAGGAAAAAATTAGCCAGGCATGGTGGCATGCACCTGTAGTCCCAGCTACTTGAGAGGCTGGGGCGGAAGGATCACTTGAGGCAGGAGTTGAAGTCTGCAGTGAGCTGTGATTGTGCCACTGCAGACCCTGTGCCCCCTCCCCTTAACAAGGCCTCTGCTCTGAGAGCGTGCCCAGTCCAGCGGCGGAGACAAAGACTGAAAACCACTAAAGCAGGGGTGGGGTGAAGGTGCACTGGATACCGACACATAGAAGAGCAGAGACAGGCTCCTTCCTGGAGGAGGTGACGCCTGAGCTCAGTGCAAACATATGTGTGGGGTCCGGCTTGGCTGGGGGTCACAGGGGGCAGATTCTCTCAGGGGAGACAGTCAGGGTTGGGTGTGGGGGAAGTTTCCTCAGCAGCAGATGTGGCTACAGGTGCTGACCAGGACAGGGCAACCCTGCAGATGCCACATGGGTGTTTGCGTGTGTGTGCCCACGGGCGCGTGTGTCTCCTCGCCGGGTCCCGCCGCCCTGGGCTGTCACATGTCTTTGAAGTCCCGTCTGCGATTTCAGTGGGGAGGAGATGGGATGCCTGCCCCTCCCGGCATCTGGAGACTTCTGCTGGGAGGAATGTGGAATGTCCGCCCGGGGAGCTTGGGCCACGTCCCCCTTGTGACTGGGAGCCGGTGGAGACGCTGAGACTGCTCGGCTGTCCTCTGTGTCCTCGAATAAGTGGGGCTGCCCGGGGAATGCGCTTCCGGGAAGCCTGGCTCCTTCTTGTAGATAAGGAGTGGCGTGTGCTCTCTGGGGCCTGGAGATGGGTGCCAGGGCTCCGTCATCCTCACAGGGACCAGCCGGCTCAGTGGGCAGGCGGGGGCGGCTGGGAAGCTTGAGGGGGATCCTGCCCTCACGGCTGGGACAATCCCCAGCCCTGACCTTTCCAAGCTGGGGCCTCTGCTGCGTCCCCCCCCCATCTGGTGGCCTGGCCCTCTCCGTCCCCAGGGTCCCGTGTGAGTGGTGGCCCATTCAAACACACCTTCTAAGTAGAAGAGGTGGGTTTGCCACACGAATGTGGCATCGAGACACATCCTGACCCGGGGGTGCCCTGTGGTACCCCGCATGGAGGCCTGACACCCCGTCGCAGGTGTGGTGATGTGGTGAGTCCGGCAGCGTCCTCTGACTGACCCTGTGGCTGTCGCTACCCATGGATGGATGGATGGCCTTCAGAGCTGAGAGCAGTGTGGAGACGCTGCCCCGCCTCCTCTCTGCCCATCCTCGGGTCCTCCTCCAACTGGGCTTCTGTGGGGACCACAGCCAGCGCCACCTTGGGTCTGTTGGACGGGTCTTGTCTAGTGAGACACCGGTGAGTGTGTGGGTGTGTCTGGGCGCTCACATGTGTGCATGCCCGTGTGTGTGCACGTGCATGTGTGCACAGCCCAGAGCCCTGTGGCTGGGAACTACTGTCATCCAGCAGAAACCCCAGTGGAGGCCGGTGAGCCTGGGTTCCATGCTTCGTCTGCAAGTAAGGCTGGAGTCACAGAGGCCGGCAGCTCGCACAGTTGGTCGACGGAGCCCAGAGCTGAACCTGGGAGCACCCCAGGGCGGGAGGGGCCCAGGCTCTTTGGGGCTCAGCCCTCCAGCTTCCTTGACCCTTCCCCACAAGACTCTGATGTATCAAAATAAAAGGCAAGTGCCTGTTGGGTCTCCTTGGCTGTTGCTGAGAAATAAGCTCCTGCCCCAGGCTGCCTCTGCCAGCCAAGCCTTTTTCCCTCCTTTTTTTTTTTTGAGTCGGAGTCTCCCTCTGTTGCCCAGGCTGGAGTGCAGTGGCACCATCACGGCTCACCGTAGCCTCGACTTCCTGGGCTCAGACAATCCTTCCGCCTCAGCTTCCCGAGTCGCTAGGATGACAGGTGGACACTACCAAGCCCAGCTGAGTTTTTGATTTTTTTTTTTTTAATGGAGATGAGGTCCTGCTTTGTTACCCAGTCTGGTCTCAAACTCCTGGGCTCAAATAATGCTGAAGTTACAGGCGCATGCCACCATGCCCAGCCTCCCTCCTTCTCTTTGAAAGCCCGGATATCATGCATCTAAGTCAAGCCAAGCGTGGGGTCTGGCCCTGAAGTAGACAGGCAGGTGGTCTTCAGTTCAGTGATGCTCTTCTGGCTTTGAAAACTCTCCCAGACACACCTGGAATGAGGGGCTTGTGCGAAAAGCCCCCAGGTATGGGTGGAGCCAACCCCACTCCACGCTCTGAGTGGCTTGAAATTGCAAATTCTGTAGCTTCCCCCGATAATGGCTGGGGGCCCTCTCCGTGGCGGAGGGCACGCCCTGCCTCTTGGCAGCCTTGTAGGAGTGAGCGAGACTCTCTGAGCCTCTCGGCTAGCAGGATGCACAGTTCAAGGATCCCGGTGCTTTGTCCGATCGATCCTAAGGGCCCCATGTTTCAGTTCATGTCCACTGGCTCTGAGGGTAGGGCGACAGGAGGTTTCTTGAGCTTAGAATCTTCCGGTGTTTGCCTAAGGTCGCGAGCAGCGCTCTTCCTGTTTCGGGGCCTCCCGACGCTCCCCTTGGGAGCTCGTTGGCCTGCAATGCAGACGCCATGACCTTGAACCGGCCCCTGGCCTCCGGGAGGCTGAGCTGCTGAGGACTTGGCCTTTGCTCCGTTGGGAGCCGAAATCCTTGACTCCCAGCCAGCCGGCTGGGAGTGGAGCCACGGCCTGGCCTCCGGGAAGGGCCCTGGGGCCTGGCTGATAGACTGGGCGTGCGGCCCTCCCGGGAGCTCCTGTTCACCCTGTCTCTGAGTGGGCTGAACTGGTGGTCTGGGATGTGGCAGGCTTGAAAAATGACATAGCGATCCTGACCTGGAAGGTGTTCATGAGAGATTGCATGCTGGGACAGGAGGTTACAAGAGACTGTGCTGTGTGATCCCAATGATGCTGGAAAAAATGGACGTGGGTTTGTAGAGACGAGCGCTCGCTGTGTTGCCCGGGCCGGTCTCGAACTCCTGGCCTCAAGCAATCCTCCCACCTCAGCCTCCCAAAGTGCTGGGATTACAGGCATGAGCTACTGTGCCCAGTTTTATTAGTTTTTCTTTTCTTTTCTTTCTTTCTTTCTTTATTTTTGGGTTGGAGTCTCACTCCGTCACCCAGACTGGAGTGCAGTGGCCGCTCCCGGTCACCGCAGCCTCAACCTGCTGGGCTCCAGCGATCCTTCCGCCTCAGCCTTCCGAGTAGCTGGAATTACAGGTGTGCGCTCCCACGCCTGGCTGATTTTTAGATTTATTGTAGAGATGAGGTCTCGCTGCCCAGGTGGGTCTTGAACCCGTGGGCTCAGGCCATCTGCTCACCTCGGCCTCCCAAAGGCGGGGGATTACAGGCTGAGCCACCGAGCCCAGCTAGCTCTTTTACTTTTTTTTTTTACCCTGCAAGTAACACACGGGTCGGTGATGATTCTAGGTTTGTCCAACACAACCATCCGTTTTTATTTTCAAAAACGACCTAGTCATTCATATGCATTGTAGAAAAGTGGAAACATACAGATAAAAAGAAAGGTGACCATTAAAATTCCCGGAAGCTGTTAGCATTTGTCTCTGCGGTCACTTCTGTAGGGCCTTGTTCTACGTTCACTCTGCGTATTAATTCAACTAATCCTCACAATACCCCTGAGTGACAGGTGCTGTCATCATTCCATTTTACAACTGATGGCAGGATTGGGTAGCACACCCAAGGTCAAGGTCAACAGGGAGTGACAGAGCAAAACTTGAACCCTGGCAGCAGGCTCCAGTGTCCATGGTCTTTACCACTCTGCCTGGTCCTGCACAATTGTAGGACAATTAAAGATTATGCCTATAATCCCAGCACTTTGGGAGGCCATTTTTTTTTTTTTTAAGTCAGAGTCTCACTCTGTCGCCCAGGCTGGAGTGCAGAGGTACACTCACAACCACTACAGCCTCGACCTGCTGGGCTCAGCAGGTCCTTCCGCCTCAGCCTTCCAAGTAGCTGGAGCCACAGGTGTGCACCACTATGCCCAGCTAATTTTTTGATTTATTGTAGAGATGAGGTCTTGCCAAGTTGCCCAGGCTGTTCTCAAACTCTCGGACTCAGGCAATCCTTTCACCTCCACCTCCCAAAGTGCTGGAATTACAGGCGTGAGCCACCGTGCCTGGCACGCTATAAAAATATTTTTTTAAAATTAGGTGGGTATGGTAGCACACACTTGCAGTCTCAGCTAACTCAGGAGGCTGAGGTGGGAAGATCACTTGAGGCCAGGAGTTTGAGACCCACCTGGGCAATATAGCAAGACCCCATCTCTACAAAAAATAAATATAAATTAGCTGAATGTGGCGGCATGCACCTGTAGTCCCAGCCACTTGGGAAGCTGGGCAGAAGTATCACTTAAGCCCAGGAATTAAAGGCTGCAATGAGCTGTGATCATGCCACTGCACTCCAGCCTGGGTGACAGTAAATCCCTCTCAATAATAATATAATAATAATTTTAAAACATCCGGAAGCTCTCAATCCATCACACACTGGCGGGGTGGCAGCTGACTGCAGTGCTGAGGAGTTGGAGGGAAACTGAGTCAGAAGACTGGGTCTCAGCTCCCTGGGACTCCATGGGGCAGGGGAGGGGAGGAAAACACACCCTTGGAGACAAGACGCCCCTTCCCCCAGAGGTGAGTGAGTGCTGAGGGAGGGGGTCCCGGAAGGGGCAGTTGGGAGGGGCTGAGAGGGGCTATGGTGGAAGTGGAGTCAGAGCCAGGGCTTGGAGGATGGGTAGAATTTCAGAGCGCAGGGAGCAGAGGTGTTCCGGGGCAGGGAACAGGGCACGCGTGTCTGTGCATGCAACACAGAGGAGGCATGGCTAGAGTTGAGACCCAGTAGGAGACAGGGCTGGGGAGCCAGTGAGGCTGGCCTGCTAAGACACGGCGGAAAGTTATCAGGCAGGGACTGTGAGCTGAGGCCATGGTGTTCTGCTGAGCATGGGACAGGTGAGAGCAGCGTTTTGTGTGTGTGTGTGTGTGTGTGTGTTTTAGGCCAGGTGCGGTGGCTCAGCCTGTAATCCCAGCACTTTGGGAGGCCAAGGTGAGAGGATTGCCTGAGCCCGAGGATTCAAGACCAGCCTGGGCAACTTGGTGAGACCTCGTCTCTACAATAAATCACAAAAACTAGGCGGGCGTGGTGGCGTGTGTCTGTAGCTCCAGCTACTTGGAAGGCTGAGGTGGAAGGATCGCCTGACCCCAGCAGGTCGTGGCTATGGTGGCCGTAAGCATGCCACTGCACTCCAGCCTGGGCAACAAGAGTGAGACTCCAACTCAAAAAAAAAAAAAAGAGAGAGAGAGAGAGATAAGATCTGGTTCTGTTGCCCAGGCTGGAGTGCAATGGTTCGATCATAGCTTACCCTAGTCTCGACCTTTTGGGCTCAGGCGATCCTCCCTCCTCAGCCTCCTGACTAGCTGGGATTACAGGCTCGTGCCCATCATGCCTGGTTCATTTAAAAAAACGATTTTTGAGTCTCACTATGTTGTCCAGACTCATCTCAAACTCCTGGCCTCAAGTGATCCTCCTGCCTCAGCCTCCCAAAGTGCTGGGATCACAGTCGTGAGCCACCATGCCTCTCCCTGAGCCGCATTCCTTAACCAGAGGGCAGTCTCAGTCCATGGTGGCGTGTGTGCAGGATTCTGGGGAGAGCCTTCACGGTTCCTCAGATATTCCAAAGTGGCCCAGGAACAGGTAGATGAGAGCCACGGCACAGGTTCTAGAAGTTTCAGAACCCTCTCTAACCACTCTGGGAGAGTGTCGGCACCCTGCCCCGCCCCGACGGGCAGCACCTAGATTTGGAAGGCCGGAGAGAAAAAGTCCACAAGCTGCTCTGGTTGGGGCTGGAGAGATTCTCCTACTGCAGGGCTGGAGGGGGTGGGAGGCTGCATTGTCAGGCTGGGACGGGGCCAGCCGAGCCCTGGGACACGCCGTCCCCTGGCCTGGTCTGTCTGCTGGAGTGGGGCCCGTGCTGGGAATGGCGTCTGACCCTGTGTTCCTAGCGGGACTGGGGCAGTGTCCTTAAGACACAGCTGTGCCCAGCTGTTCCCTGAATGATAGCACAGAAAGCCCACCCCCTCCGCAGCTTTGCTGACTAAGGGATCACCCATCGCAGGTGCTGAGGGGACTTTCTGGGGACTCATAGCCTTGGGGTAACAGAGGCCAAGACCTGCTTAGTTTGCAGAGTTTGGGGATGCATGTTGACTTCCTGAAGGTCTCTGCAGTACCTCAGGAGCTTAGAAAGTTTGGGCCAGGTGTGGCAAACCTTCTCTGTGCCTCTGAGTTCCCAGTGGATTGGTGGGTGCCTTTCTGTGACTGCCTTTTGACGGCATGGGCTCTGTCTCAGGGGACTTAGGGGCTGGTTCCAGCCCAGTTGGCCAGTGGGGGTGCGGGTCCCTCTGATGGCCGCTGTTGGTGCTGGGCACAGCTCCTCCTCCCAGCGTCTCTGTGCACTTTGACGAGCTCCAAGCACCCTCTACCCTCTCCTCTGCCCACTCCCACTGGAACAAGATCTCTGTGAGGGCAGGAAGGCCGCCCATCTCATTCCCTGGTGTCTCTCCAGGGTCTCAAACAGTACCTGGCACCTGGAAGGCACTCAATAAATAGTTGATAAATGATTGAATGAATCCATTATTTCCTGTCTCATTTGTAGAGTAAGACAGAGTCATTAAAGTCATAGCCTTTAGGGCCAGGCTGCCTGGCATCCAAGATTTGAATCCATGATACACCGGCTCTGTCAATTTACAGAGTTACAGGCTGGGCACGGTGGCTCACTCCTGTAATCCCAACACTGGGAGGTTGAGGTGGGAGGATCGCTTGAGTCCAGGAGTTTGAGACTAGCCTGAGCAACATAGTGAAAACTGGTCTCTACAAAAAATTTAAAAAATTAGTGGGCGTGGTGGCATGCACCTGTAGTCCCAGTTACTCAGGAGGCTGAAGCAGGAGGATTGCCTGAGCCCAGGAAGTCGAGGCTGTGGTGAGCCGTGATCATGCCACTGCACTCCAGCCTGGGCAACAGAGGGAGGTCCTGACTCAGAAAAAAAAAAGAGAGAGTTATATAATGTTTCCGTGCCTCAGTTTCCTCATCTGTAAAATAAAGGCAAAGGTTTTCTGTTCCTATTGATATGATCAGTCAAGAACCCATGAAGCCCTCCTGCTAAAAGCAGCTAAAAACATTCTGGATAGAATAAAAAATGCCCACTTTCTCGAGTATTGTCACAAGCCAATTAGGAAGTTGGAATACTCAAGGCAGGATGGACCCAGAGAGGAATGTGGACACTGGAGTTGACTTTGCTGTGAGATATGGCTCCATCTTAGAAACAGAAGTTGAACTTATTTTTTATTTGTAATAGAGAAGGTGGTCTTGCTATGTTGCCAGGCTGGTCTCGAACTCCTGGCCTCAAGTGAGCCTTCCACCTCAGCCTCCCAAAGTACTGGAATTACACGTGAGCACCACTGTGACCGGTCAATCCTTGCTCCCAGCCCTAGCCCTAGAGAATCATTGACTCTCTGGAAATTGTGTGATTCTATTTAGGTACAATTTCTCTTCCTTCCTTCGAGTTGGAGTCTCACTGCCCAGGCTGGAGTGCAGTGGCATGCTCATGGCCACCACAGCCTCGACCTGCTGGGCCCAGGCGATCCTTCCGCCTCAACCTTCCAAGTAGCTGGAACTACAGGCACGTGCCACCACGCCCGGCTAATTTTTTGATTCATTGCAGAGATGAGGTCTCGCCAAGTTTCCCAGGCTGTCTCGAACCTGTGAGTTCAGGCAATCCTCTCAGCTTGGCCTACCAAAGTGCTGGGATTGTAGGCGTGAGCCACCATGCCTGGCCCTAGGTACAATTTCTAGAAGAGGTAAAACTGTAGAGATGAGTAGTTGCCTGTCTTTTGATGATAACCATCCCCACGGGTGTGAAGTGGGTTCTCAATTGGTTTCGCTTTGCGTTTCCCTAATGACTAGTCATGCTGAGCACCTTTTTGTGTACTTACTGGTCTTTGGTGAAGTGTCCTCAAACTTTCTGCCCATTTTTTATCGGGGTGTGTGTATCTTCCAATCTTTGAGTTTTTAGAGTTTATTCATATGCTCTGGATACAAAGTCCTTTATCGATATTTATGATTTGCAAATATTTCCTTCTAGTCTGTTTCTTTAAAATTTTAAGAAACTTTAATGAATTACTATTATTATTATTTATTTTTGAGTTGGAGTCTCACTCCGTCGCCCAGGCTGGAGTGCAATGGTGTGCTCACGGCCACTCTAGCATTGACCTGCTGGACTCCAGTGATCCTTCTGCCTCAGCCTTCCAAATAGCCAGAACTAAAGGCGTGCACTGCCATGCCCGGCTAATTTTTTTGATTTATTGTAGGGACGAGGTCTCGCCAAGTTACCCGGACTGGTCTCGAACTCGTGGGCTCAGGCAATTCACTCGCCTCGACCTCCCAAAGTGCTGAGATTACAGGCTGAGCCACTGAGCCTGGCCTGAATTATTATTATTATTTTTAATCAGAGTCTCACTCTGTCGCCCAACCTGGAGTGCAGGGCCATGATCTCGACCTGCTGGGCTCAGGTGATCCTTCCGTCTCAGCCTCTGGAGTAGCTGGGACTGCAGGCGTGCGCTGCCGTGCCTGGTTAATTTTTTTATTTTATTGTAGAGATGCGATCTCACCAAGTTGCCCAGGTTGGTCTTGAACTCCTGGGCTCAAGTAATCCTCCTGCCTCGGCCTCCCAAAGTGCTGGGATTACAGGTGAAAGCCACAAACTCTATTTCTTTCTTTTTTTTTTTTTTTTTTTGAGTTGGAGTCTCACTCGGTCGCCCAGACTGGAGTGCAGTGGCAGCTCCCGGTCACCGCAGCCTCGACCTGCTGGGCTCCGGCGATCCTTCCGCCTCAGCCTTCCAAGTAGCCGTAACTACAGGCGCGCGCTACCACGCCCGGCTGATTTTTTGATTTATTGTAGAGATGAGGTCTTGCTGCCCAGGCGGGTCTCGAACCCGCGGGCTCAGGCAATCCACTCACGTTAAGCCTCCCAAAGCGCTGGGATTACAGGCTGAGCCACCGAGCCCGGTTAAGCTCTATTTCTTATTGATGTCTTTCGAAGGGCAGAAGTTTCAACCTTTCACAGTCTAGTTTATCGAGTTTTTTCTTTGATGGATCATACTTTTGGTGTCATAGCTAAGAAAATTGGCCTAATCCGTGGTCACAGAGATTTTCTCTTGTGTCTTCTGCTGGAAGTTTCCTAACTTTTCAAGTTAATTTTGAGGTGTATTGTGAGGTAAAAGTTGACATCCATTTCTTTTGCTTATGGACATCTGCTTGTTCCAGTGTCATTTATGTTAAAGGTCGTCCTTCCCAGTGTGGGAGAGTTTTACACCCCTCGCTTAGTAATTGACAGCAAGCTGGCAATTACTTGATCAGGATATAGAAAACATTTTTTTTCCTGCAAAGGCTTTATTGGGGGGCCGGGGGGCTCAGTCCTTCTTGGCCTCCGCCTTCCTCCTGGTGGTCAGGATGTCACTCAGCTCCTCACGTTTCCTCTTGGCACAGATGTGTGTCCCCACTCATTTATTGATGAACTTGAGCGCCCGCTTGTCCTTGGAAGCCTTGAGCAGTTCCATGGCGTGCTGCTCGTACTCGGCAAAGCTGCACACCTCTCGGATCATGTCCTGCACGAACTTGGTGTGCTTGGTCAGGTGCCCACGGTGGTGGCTGTGCCTTGACTTGCTCACATTTTTGGTCACCTTGTGGCCCTTGTTGAGACCCACGGCCAAGGGGTAGTACAGGGCCATGGCTGCTGCTCTCCAATGGCTGCAGCAGCAGAAGTCTAGAAACAAACATTTTTTTTTATTTGGGGTCTCACTCTTTCACCCAGGAGTACAGTGGCACAATCACGGCTCACTGCACCCTTCACCTCCTGGGCTCACGTGATCCTCCCGCTTCAGCCTGTTGAGTAGCTGGGACTACAGGCGTGTGTCACCACATCTGGCTAACTTTTGTATTTTTTTGCAGAGATGGCGGGGGGGGTCTTGCTATGTTGCCCAGGCTGGTCTCGATCTCCTGGACTCAAGCTACTTCCTGCCTCGACCTCCCAAATTGCTGCGATTACAGGTGTGAGCCACCACCCCCGGCCAGTGAAGTACTTCAGGCTGGCACAATGACTGCCCGTGGCTGGTTCCTCTCTCCCTCTGCCCCCTCTTTCCTTGCTGTCTTCTGACTCATGTGTTTGTTTATTTGCAGGGGGCTGCCTGTGTGACCAGTCATGCTCCAGGAGGCTTCCCAGAACTCCTGTCCTACTGTTGAGTTGAAGCGATGAACCCGACAGCCATGTTCTCTGAGTGCTCACAGGCCAGGAGGCAGTGCCCAGAGGCTGGGATGGTCCACAGTGAGGGCCCTCTGTCGCACCACCCGGCATCAGGGCAGGGCAGGACAAGGGAGGCCATGAGGGCATTGGGTGGCACGCCAAGCTAAAAAACCAGCCAGGTACGGTGGTTCACACCTGTCATCCCGGCACTTTGGGAGGCCAAGGCAGCAGGATCGCTTGAGCCCAGGAGTTTGAGACCAGCCTAGGCAACCTAGTGAGACCTCATCTCTACAACATATTTTTTTTTCTTAATCAATATTTTTTATTATGATTTTGTGGGGTACAATTACGTTTCATTCAGGCACCCTGTTGATAAGAGGTGTTTTCCCATCCCCAGACAGATATTTGCTACTGTTAATCCCATCCCCCTCCCCCCCATAGTTTCCCAGGACCGTCAGTCATTTTCTTATAGTATTACATTGGATGTTCAAGGTCCATTATATGAGTGAGAACATGTGATACTCGGATCTTTGTTTCTGTGAGAGGTCACTCAGTATTATAGACTCTAGTTCCATTCAGGTTGCTGTGAAATTCATGATTTTGTTCTTTTTTATGGCTGTGTAGTATTCCATCGTGTGTATGTACCACATTTTTTAAATCCAGTCCTCTTTTCATGGGCAGCATGGTTGTTTCCAGGTCTACAAAATATTAAAAAATTAGCCAAGCGTGGTGATGCGGTGCCTGTCGTCCCAGATACTCAGGAGGCTGAGGCAGAAGGATCTCTTGAGCCCAGGAGGTCGAGGCTGTGGTGACCTGTGATCATGCCACTGTACTCCAGCCTGGGCAACAGATGGAGACGCTGACTCAAAATAAACAAATAAATAAGACTAGGAAACCCCAGACTTGGCTCCAAGTCTTGGCTCCATCCTTGTAAGATCTTAGCCACACCAATGCTGCATCGATCCTCAGTTTTCCAATCTGTGAAATGGCGACAGCCAAGGCGACTTGGATGCCTGATGGAGAGGGAGCGGTCGCCTGTGTGAGAGCCCCTTCCAGGCCGAAGGTCCATCATGGGAGTGATCGTGATGGTCAGGAAGCCCTGGACGAAGAGCAGGTGTTTGCCGGAGGGACAGGCAGACTCGCAGGCCTCCGAGCTCGCCTTCTGTGCCGACACCTTCCGTTCTGCCATGGCGTGATTTCTGGAATCAGGGCAGGCTGGAGGCCAGAGAATGCCCCGATCCCCCTGCCCCTCCTCTCCCTCCCCCGGGAGGCTGGAGCAGCTGGGGCTGGTGGTCTGAGGTCACTGCTTCCCGGAGCCCCGAGCCGGCAGAAGACGCTTATCAACCCGCTGCCGTGCGGGGGCCGGACCCTGCCCAAACGTCTTCCAGATGTGGCCGCAGCTACCCGATAGCCTGGCTCCAGCTGGGGCCCGAGGCCAGTGGGCTCCCGTTAGCCAAGCTGTCAGGAAAACAAAACCCGGTGAAGGCCCAGGAGGCCAGCTTCTCGGAAGGGAAGGGAGTGATTGGGCAGGAGCCCTGGCCGGTCGGGCAACTGGCCCTGAACTCGGGGTGGTCAGGGCCGTCTGCCAGCCCCTTCTGGGGTGCACCTGGGCTCCCAGGCTAAAGGGGCTCCTTTGTGGGCTGGGCGGAGCCCTCATTCCTTCTGCCCCCCACAGTGCACATGGGTGGCCACATCCCCTCACCCTAGATGAGATGGCAGCCGGACATCATGGCGCCGGTGTGCCCGTGGGACAGAGGGTCTGTGCACCTTCCCGGTGCCAGGCAGAGCCAGATCCAGAGGAGAGGTTCTCTGCTATGGGGGTGGAGGGCAGGGGGTGGGGAGCTTTGCTCTTGGTCACGGCAAGATAAGCTGGTGTCATTGCTGGAGGGGTGAGGGGCTGAGGGGCCTCGCCCAAGTTGGGACAACCCGGGGGTGGGCACCGATGCCTTTCTCAGCTCAGGGGCCACTCTGTCCTGCTGATCGTAGTGTCCATGGGTCAAGGCTGAATTTCCTGTGGTCACTGGCTGTTTTTTGAGCGTGGACGAATCAAGGAGGCATATGCTTGCCCTTGCCAAAACGATCTGGAAAAATCCATTCATTCATCCGCTTGGCAAATATTTGTTAAGTGCCCGTCCACGGCACGCCAGGCAGAGCGTGGGAACACGGTGCCGGGGGAGGCACGCTCCCGGCCAGCGCTGGGCTTCCAGACTGCCCGAGGGCACACGGTCTTTGCTGGGTGTGACCTTGGCCTCTGTGCTGCTGGCTGTGCCCTCTGCCACTGTTCTCCCTCCACCCACTCTTCCATCCCGCAAAGGACGCAGGGGAACACATGGCCGAGGAAATGGGGGGCGGGGGGCTCCACTCTGTGTTGCTTTGCAGAGCAGGCCGGCTGTCCAAAAGCTCCGGGCTGTGACCACTGGTGACAACTTGCCTCGGCACCCCTCCCAGCCCCCGGAGGCTGGGCAATGGGACTGAGGACCGCTGTGTGGGCACACTTCCTGGCACCACCAGCGACCCAAGACCGGGCTTTGTATCACCGGGAAGGACAGGAGCCCTGGAGCTGGTGAGCGGGAGCAGAGAGCCCTGCCCGTGTCACCTCCGCTCTTGAAACCACGCCCTCCCCACGCTCCACCTGGCCAGGCCTGGAGTCTTCCCGTTGGCAGCAGCCTTCCTGGTCTCCTTCTGCCACTGCCCACCTCTTCATGGCAGCCGGACCCCACTCTGAGGCCCCCAGCTCAAACCCTCAGACTGGCCGGGTGTGGTGGCTCACCTGTAGTCCCAGCCACTTGGGAGGTTGAGGTGGGAGGATCGCCCGAGTCCAGGAGGTCGAGGCTGCCTTGAGCTGTGATGATGCCACGGCACTCCAGCCCAGGCGACAGAGTGAGACCCTGACTCCAAATAAATAAATAAGCCCTCAGACCCTTTGGATCTGCCCCTGACTCTCCGCCTTGTGTGACCCCTGCAGTTTCTGGATGGACCCTGTGAGAGCCCTCTCCCCTCCCTGGACCACGGTCCCTTTCTTCAGAGCCTCTACGGCAGCCCCTCTGGGACACCCTTCTGAGCCATGACCTCACCACCGCCACCCTGAGATGCCTCAGCTCTGCAAGTGCCACCCCCCTTCAAAGCCCAGGCCTGGCTGGCTCCCTGCGACGCCTCGGGGCTGGGAGAACTCCCCAGTGCATGGCGACATTCGCTTCCTGCTGCAGGTCAGGACAGACCCCGGAACAGAGCTGGCCATGTGGCCCGGGGCGTGGGCACAGAGGCTTGGGGGGAAGGGCTGCCCGCCGGTCCTCGAAGGTTCCAGAGTGCGACACAGGGCCAACTTGTGGCTGCCTCCCAATCCTGTTCACGGACTCCTGTCCCCACCACCCTCCCCCCACTGAGAGCGGGCAGGAGAAACACCCAGCACGACCTCCTTTTTCCTCCACCTTTGGTCACAGGGGACACACGCCAGGCCACAGGACTGACACACGCCAGGCCACATCCATCGCTCGCGTCCTGGGACAGATGCCAGAGACGGAAGCATGGACAGTCGGCAGCTGGCACCCTTCCCTCCATCTGGGCAGGGTTTCCTTGCTGCCCCGAGGGGAAGGGTGCAGGAGATTGTGGGGAGGTTTAGGGTACAGGGGCACTATTACAAATGGGGAAACTGAGGCATGGCCAGATCATGCCTCCAGAACCGTCACAGATGAAACCGTCACAGACATGTCCTGAGAGCCAGGCATCTGTGGCTCACATGGTTCAGCCCACTTTGCTTTCTTAGTTTCAGGCTCAAATCTGCCTCCTCCAGGCAGCCTTCCTTGCTTACGTTCTTATTCCATCTTTCTTGGGCAGGTTGGAAGCATTCACTTTTTTGGAAAATGGGAGTATTTGGTGTCTTTAACTGGGGTGAAGATCCCCTGATGCGAAGGACACCTCTGTAACATTCTAGAAATTCTCTTTCTTGCTCTTGACCAATGATGATGAAAGTAATATTAATTACCATTTAAAAATGTTATTCAAGCAGTGGCTCAGGCCTGTAATCCCAGCACTTTAGGAGGCTGAGGCAAGAGAATTTGCCTGAGCTCAGGGGTTCGAGACCAGTCTGGGCAACTTGACAAAACCTCATCTCTACAATAAATCAAAAATTACCTGGGTGTGGTAGTGAGCGCCTGTAGTTCCGGGTACTTGGAAGTCTGAGGTGGAAGGATCACCAGAGTCCTGCAGGTTGAGATTGCAGTGGTCGTGAGTGTACCACTGCACTCCAGCCTGGGCAATAGAATGAGACTCTAGCTAAAAAAAAAAAAAAAAAAAAATTAGCTGGG
>NW_007258114.1:253084-260062 GCF_000164805.1 Carlito syrichta | reverse complement strand
TTAGCTGGTGTGGTGGTGTTCCTGTAGTCCCAACTACATGGGAGGCCAAGGTGAGAGGATCACCTTAGCCCAGGAGGTTGAGGCTGCAGTGAGCTGTGATTGTGCCACTGCAATCCAGCCTGGGCAACAGAGTGAGACTCTGACTCAAAAAAAAAAAAAAAGTTATTTAAAAATACTGTGCAGGACTTCGCAGCAACTTGGATGAATTTAGAGTCGATCATACTCAGTGATCTATACAGAAACAAAGAACAGAGTACCATATGTTCTCATTCATAAGCGTAACTTGAGCGATTAGAATACTATAAGAAAGGGATTGGCAGTAGGGGGAAACTGTCAGGGGAGGGACGGACACGCCTCATCAACAAGGGTACCTGCACAATCAATGCTTGTGTACCTAACCCTGAATTGTATCCCACACCTTTATAATAAAAAAGAATGATAAAAAATAAGAATGCTGTGTAAGGTGCTTTGTTTTAAATTGTGTTATTAATTTGCTTATTTTTGAGTTGCGCCCGGGCTCAGGCTATCCTCCTACCTCAGTCTCCCAAGTACGTGGAACTATAGGTGTGTGCCACCACATCTGGTTCATTTTTAAAATTTCTTTTGTCGAGACGAGGTCTAGCTGGTCTCCAACTCCTGGGCTCAGCCTCCCAAAATGCTAGGATCACAGGTGTGAATCACCACACCCCACACCATTGTCTCACTTAATCCTGACAGCATCTGTGTGAGTTGGGCGTTATTACAGACGGGGAAGCTGGGGCCGACAGAATGCAGGGAGCTTGTCTGAGGCGGTGGAGAGAGAGCAGGTGTGTAGTCCCGTGTGGCTCCATGGCCCGTTTCCTGACTTACAGCCGTCCCATTATGCACCTCCTGCCCTTCATTCCGCCTGTTAAACGTTCCCAGCCCGTTTCTGATCAGCCAGCCCAAAGGGGTGGCTGTGGGATGAGGCTGCCGTTCCCATTCAAAGGCGAGGAAGCTGGGTGCCGAGCCGGAAAGGGACAGGCCGGAGGTCGCCTGGCCACCAGGGACGGCCAGGACAGCAGCCGGGTCCCAGGATGGCACGTGCTCTCTGCTGCCTCTAACCACCGGGGTGCAGCTAGTTTGGTCAACCGGCTAGCCAGCGAACGAGATTTACACCCGCGGCTTCCTGCCGACTCTGCAGAAACATCCCTCCTCCTCTTCCTCCTCCTTCCGTTTCCTCCAAGTGCTCCCCAGCCAAGACCCTGCGGCCCAGACCAGGGTGAATTCCTTTCCTGCGCCCAGCAAGCCTCCCCTAACTACAATCCCAGCCCTGAGCAGGACACTCTGTGAAGTGGATGCAGAGCAATAAAGCCTTTTAAAAGGGGCAATAAAAGTTTTGGGTTTCAGATCGTCTTACTGGAGAAGAGAATAACAGAGACAGGAAAATTTCAGTAGCAGACACGACAAAGGCCACAGCACGCAGACTGCCCTCAGACGAAAAACACCTCCGCTTGTGCAAACAGAGGACGGCCTGGGCGGGGTGCCCGGACTCCCCCAGCCATGCCAGCCTCACACCAGCTGGGGGGAGGCGGGGTGGCTGTTGCAATAGACTGTTTTGTCTACGCTGCTGTAAATGTTTATAATAGTTCTCCGTGTTGGTGCTGCCTGCGGCGTGCTGCACGAGCTTCCTCCGAGCTGGGATCTGACTCTATGTGCCAGGAGGGGGGTGGGTGGGTGCCCCGGCACAGGGCACACATGTGGTCAGGCCTGCCTGGGCACCGGGATGGGAGGGGCACGGGCAGCTTCTGCTCCTTGGAAGCCAAGCGCAGGCCCAGGCCAAGAAAGGCTCTAGCTGAATGTGTGCCCACCCGGCCCCCGAGAGTTAGAGACAGTCTGGCCAGAGAGGACACGTCTTCAGTCACCGTGTCCTGGCAGTGAGGCCACAGTCAAGTGGGGAGCCTAGCCCCTCTGCGTGTGTCCCTTGGTCTTTTTATTTTCTTGAGTTGGGGTCTCACTCTGTTGCCCAGGCTGGAGTGCAGTGGCACGATCAGGGCTTACCACAGTCTCTACCTCTTGGACTTGGGCAATCCTCATGCCTCAGTCTCAAGTAGCTGGGACTACAGACATGTGCTACCATTTCTGTATTTTTTTTTTGGAGTCTCACTCTGTTGCCCAGGCTGGAGTGCAGTGGCACCCCCTCGGCCACTGCAGCCTCGACCTGCTGGGCTCCGGCGACCCTTCCACCTCAGCCTTCCAAGTAGCTGGAACTACAGGCGGGCGCCACTACACCCGGCTCATTTTTTAGTTTATTGTAGAGACAAGGTCTCACCAAGTTGCCTGGGTGGGTCTCGAACCCGTGGGCTCAGGCAATCCACTCACCTCGGCCTCCCAAAGTGCTGGGATTACAGGCTGAGCCACCGAGCCTGGCCATGTCTGTATTTTTTGTAGAAACAGAGTCTCACTATGTTGCCCAGGCTGGCCTTGAACTCTCGGGCTCAAGCGTTCCTCCCCTTTCACCTTCCCAAAGTGCTGGGGTTACAGACATGAGCCAATGTGCCTGGCCGTGTCTCTGGGTTTAAATCGGGGTTTTCCAAACCCATATGTCCATGGAACTGTCCCATCTCTTTTTTTTCTAATAGATGTGTGTGGCTAGCCACATGGGTAGGGCTGCCCAATAAAATATAGGACAGCAGGTTACATTTGAATTTCAGATAAAAAACAAAATCATTTAAAAAGTACATCCCATGCAAGTAACGTCTCCAGTTTTGCATGGGACATACTTATGCTGCATATTTATCTGTTATATATCTGAAATTCAAATGCATCTGGGCACCTGTCTTTCATCTGCAGCCCAACCCATGCGGCTATTTAAATTAATTATTAGTATTAATTTTTGAGTCAGAGTCTCACTCTGTTGCCCAGAATGGACTGCAGTGGCACGATCATGGCTACTGCAGCCTGAGCCTGCTGGGCTCAGGTAATTCTTTTGCCTCAGCCTTCCAAGTAGCTGGAACTACAGGCATGCACCACCAGGCTCAGCTCTTTTTAAAAAATTTATTATAGAGACAAGGTCTCGCCAAGTTGCCCAGGCTGGTCTCGAACCCCTGGGCTCGGGGAATTCTCTCACCTCTGCCTCCCCAAGTGCTGGGATTATAAGCATGAGCCACTGCACCCAGGGCCCAATTAATTACAGTCAACTAACATTTAAGGGTTCCATTTCTGCGTCCCACCTGCCACATTTCAATGCCCAGGTGCCAGGTGTGGGTGAATGGCCGTGCTGGACGGTCCAGAGCATCTCTACCACGAATGCCCGTCCTCCCAGGACTGCTCTGGGACTCCTAGCGACATCTAGAGCTTCTTTCCCAAACCTCCCCGGAGGAGACCTCAAGACTCATGGCCTCCGAGTCCCCCCACCAGGGCTGGGTGGAAGAGGGAGCTCTGTCTAGAGCCTGGGGGCAGGGTGAGCTGGGTTACCTTGGAGGCCCTTTCTCAGGGGATTCCAGGGACATGTCGGCCCCAGGACGTGACAACACTGAGATTCAGAGGTGTTCCCATCCTTAGGCCATGACAGTTTGTTCTTGTTAGACTTGTGGTGTCTGGAGGTCATTCTTAGCGTCGGGAGCAGGGTGGACCCCTTGGAGGCACTCCCCCCTTGGCTCCCGGTCAGAGCCCCCAAGATATCAACATGGGTCTTGGGGTCTGAGGCCACTGGAGGAGGATGCTGCTGGGCCGACAGACGAGATGCCGGTGCCACCCCCAACTCAGCAGCCACCGTCCGGGGCCGCCCCATGTCCCTGGCCCTGTGTCCTCATCTGCAAGGTGGGTTAGGACTGTGACCTGGGCCCCCCAGGGGTCACCTCGGGGCTGACCCTATTGGAAGGGTTGAGGGTGGGCCAGATCCTGAGAGGCCAGGCACAGGCCTGCAGCGGACGGGCGGGACTGAGGGCTAAGGGCCTCCTAATTGTCCGTGACTTACAGACTTGGCGGGGCTCCCGGACAGCCTTCGTAAATCAGCCCTGCCGCAGACAGGAGGCTGCTGGTGTGGCCCGTATGAGCCGGCAGGGCCCTGGGCTCCTCCCTGCTTGGAGGCTGGGCATGCCTGCTGTAAGGGGGAGGCTGGAGGTGGTGGGGCAGGAGGGGAATGGGAGATGGGGCGCTGGTGGGCTGGGGACAGTCACCTGCATGTGCCTGCTTCTGGAGGGACACCCAGGCCTCCCACTGTGTGGCCTCTGGCACTCCCACGCCTGGGACAGAAGCTTACAGGGTCTCTTCGTGGGACCAGAGGGCAAGTCGTGAGTTCCAGGCCAGGACACCCTGTTTCTTTACTGTGTACGGCGTGAGGCGTATCTGCGTACATGCACGTGTGCATGCATTACAGTGTGGTGCTTGTGTGCGCATGCGTGTGTACCTGCTTAGGCAGACTGGATGCCAATGGGGTCAGTGCAGTGCCCTTCCCCTCCATCAGGCACAGAAGTTGGGTGTCCTTGACTTTACCTGGGGACATGTCACAGCCCCCCCATCCAGGTGGATGGCCTCGGAGCCCCAGACTGTGGAGTTTCAACTTTCTCATCTGAAAAATGGGCTGGGCGTGGTGGTATAATCCCAGGACTTTGGGAGGCAGAAGCAAGAGGATTGCCTGAGTCCAGGGTTTTGAGACCAGCCTGCGTAACTTGGTGAGACCTCATCTCTAAAAATATCAAAAAATTAGCCAGGTATAGTGATGCACACCTGTAGTTCCAGCTGCTAGGGAGGCTGAGGCAGAAGGATGGCCTGATCAGCAGTTTGAGGTTGTGGTAGCCGTGACTGTGCCACTGCACTTCAGTCTGGGAGACAGGGTGAGACCCCGACTTAAAGAAAGTGGGAGCCATGGACTGTTCCAGCTCCCAGAGCTGGGTGATAACCTTGAGAATCTGGGAGAGGGCGCAGGGTGCCAGCAGATGCCAGCTGTGGCTACCCTATCATTCAGTGTCTCCAGACCCAGGAAAAGGCTGAAGCTGGCTGGTGTGTCTTCTGTGCCTGCCCTCTTTGGGGAGAGGGAGGGCAGGTCAGAGCTCCTGGGGCAGTCAGGGGAGGCCAGATCAAGGAGTTGGAACCATTCGTGTAGGAGAGGGGCCAAGAGGGCCGCCTCTTCCGCCCCTCCAGGTGTGGGGCCAGCCCTCTCCCAGCCCCTGAAGCGTGAAGGAGGTCACCTTAGGACAAGTAACTGTCCCCTCACCCCGTGGGAGAACGGGTGTGGGTAGATGCTCCCCCAGGGGTGGCACTGGTTGGAAACACAAACAGGCCCCAGACAGGTGTAGGTAACTTCCTGCCTGACAGATGGGACTGAGTCTCTGGGCACAGGGAGACGTGGGTTGTGAGGTGATGTCTGGCCGCCGCGGGCAGGACTGCCCACCCAGGGAGTGAGGCCTGGCCTGGGAGCCCAGCGCCTGGCCCTGCGGCCTCTGCTCAAGGGCACTGCACCCAGATCCACCTTCCCACACTGGGGCTGGAGGGCAGAGCTGAAGGTCAGTGTGCAGAGGCTAGGGACCAGGGCCTCCCGCATGGTCCACGCCATCGGCATTGAGCTTGAACAGGCAGCTTGCCTGAATATTATCTGTAGGATCGGGGGTGAGAACACTTTGCGGGATGTCTTGCTTTTTTTTTTTTAGCTTCCACAACACAAATTTATGATGGAGGTCTTGTTTTTAAGAGTTAGGACGTGTAAGGCCAGGTGTGGGGGCTCATGCCTGTAATCTCAGCACTTTGGGAGGCCAAGGTGGGAGAACTGGTTGAGCCCACGAGTTTGAGACTAGCCTGGGCAACATAGTGACACCTTGTCTCTACTTTAAATTAAAAAATTAGCCAGACGTGGTGGCAAGTGCCTGTAGTCCCAGCTACTTGGGAGGCAGAGGTAGAGGAATGACCTGAGCCCTGGAGGTCAAGGCTGCAATGAGTAGAAGAATGGCCTGAGCCCTGGAAGTCAAGGCTGCAGTGAGCCGAGATCGCACCACTGCACTCCAGCTTGGGTGAGAGTGAGATTCCAACTCAAAAAAAAAAAAAAGAATTAGAACGTATATAGTGTGTCTGGCACACAGTGAGGTCAATACATCAAGGCACTTCTTAGTGGTTATTTATACAGAAACGGCTTGATTCAGGGACCCAGGGGCAGTCCTGGGCCATGGACAGAGCTGGCCCCACTGGTCCCAGCTTCCTAAATGGGGGCATTCAGAGCCCAAGGACATAGGACGGGGTGGTGATACCAGTTTCCAAGAGAAAACAGATGACGCGGGGAGGGCACGGGCCCAGGGTGCTGGCCCGCCGCCTTTGGTGGCTGGCACTGGGCTAGGACTTGGGGGGCTCCTCCTAGTGGTAGGGTGGGTGGACGCCAGGCCTCTGGCTCTCCTAGACATGCCAACAGGTTGTGACCAGACCTGGGAGGGGGACTCGCCTTTCTTGCAGCCGGTGGAAACGGAGCAGGTGGGTCTTTAAGAAGCATTGAGTGCAGCGTGGGGGGCGCTTCACAAATCCCTGGGGCCTCCCGGGATCCGGAAGAGCCCGCCTCCTCTGGACTCTCTGGGCTGGGGGAGGACAGGCGGAACCCCAAGAGGTGGGAGCAGGGTCGGGGCGTGGAGCTGGGCTGGGGCGGCGTCAGACACAAGCGCAGCACAGCGTGGAGCAGTCCAGCTTGGCCGGGGCCCCCGCGTTCCCGGCCTTCTTGTTGACCTTGGGCAGCAGCAGGACGAAAGACATGGCCAGGGCGCAGTGGTAGAAGCTGTGGACATAGGTGTAGTCCCAGTCCTGCGGGGGACGCCGAGTCAGCCTGGGGCTCGGCCCCTCCCCCAGGCTCCTCTCTCGCTCTGCCATGTGCCTGGCCGGTGGCACCTGCAGGAAGCACCTGCTGTCCAGCCCCATGGCCTGGCCCTCCTCCCAAGCCCAGTCACGACTCCCGCTTGCCCCCTCCCTCATCCCTTCCCTTCTCTCCTTTCTCCCTCCAGCTATCCTCCTCTCCAAGCTCCCTCCTTCTCCCTTTTCTCTTTC
>NW_007258114.1:240312-252886 GCF_000164805.1 Carlito syrichta | reverse complement strand
TTCCCTCTTTCTTTCCTCCCTCCCTGGCCCTTCCCAGGCTGTGGTGATCTCAGATGCCAGCCGTCAGAAGGACGGCCAGCTCTGGTCTCTGTGACCCCCCCCAAGTCTACACAGGCTGAGGCTGGTGGTGCTGGGGAGGACAGTGCCCGACGCCCGCCCTGGCGGTGGCCAGCAAGCAGGGGTGTGCGGCCTGAGTAGGGCCACGCTTGGCGCTTCCCCACAGCTCGGTACCTCAAAGAAAAAGCGCAGCATCAGAGCCAGCGCCCCGAAGCAGAGGCCGGGGCCTATCTGCTGGGTGTAGACGCTCTTATCGGGGTACAGGCCTTTCTTCTCCTTCATCTTCTGCAGCTGCGGGGACAAAGACAACAGCAAAGCTTTCAGGTCACAGCACTGGGGACAGGCCCCTCCCCAGGCCAGCCAGAGAGCTGGCCCTGCACACAGGCCCTAGCCATCTTCTGGCGGGAGAGGGGGTCAGAGCGCGGTCCTGGCATGCTGGACCCAGTGGAGATCCCACCCCAGACGACCGGCTGGGTGCCTCTGGGGCCAAATTGTGCCAGGAGGACCCTCGGTCCCCTCTGCCTCTTTAAGATACCACAAGGCCACCCCTTCCGTGTTTCCATCTTCCAGCCAGAAAGGAGCCCCCATAGGACTAGACATGATGATTACTTCCTGCCAAAGGGTACTGGCGTGCTTGGTACCTGCTAGTGCAGTGCAGCCCACAGGGTTGGCAACTGTGGTGATCTGTGAGTCACAGACAAACATCATTTGCCCTCCTAGCTAAAGAACCTAGCCAGGCATAGTGGCTCACGCAAATAATTCCTGCACTCTGGGAGGTCGAGGCAGGAGGATTGTTTGAGCCCAGGAGTTTGAGACTAGCTTGGGCAACACAGCAAGACCTCATCTCTACAAATGATTTGAAAAAACGAGCCAGGCATGGTGGTGCATGCCTGTAGTCCCAGCTACTTGGGAAGTTGAGGTGGGAGGATCGCTTGAGCCCAGGGGATCGAGGCTGTGGTGAACTGTGATTGTGCTACTGCTCACCAGCCTGGGTGACAGAGTGAGACCCTGACAAAGAAAGGAAGGAAGGAAGGAAGGAAGGAAGGAAGGAAGGAAGGAAGGAAGGAAGGAAGGAAGGAAGGAAAGAAAGAAGAAAGAAAGAAAAGAAAGAAAGAAAGAAAGAAAGAAAGAAAGAAAGAAGGAAAGAAGGAAAGAAAGAAATAAATAAAACAAACCTGTCTTAATACCTACTGGATAAACAGCACAGATTCTCAGATACTGATTTCCCAGACACTGATGGGTAGGGGAAGGCTCACATGGGTGTTTAAGCTTAAAAAAGTGGGTTCTCACACATGCAAAAACAGATGAAGAGAATGCATGTCACCTTGGGCCCTTGGGGCCGGAGGTGTTTCAGAACACCAGATGTTTTGGATTTCAGTGGGACAGATTGTTGCACTCCTGGGGTGGGGGCAGTACCCCCCAGCTGTACACACCGCTGAGTAGAGCACCCAAATACCACATATGGCCTGGGCCAGGGCAGGTTTTTGCTACCCAGTGAATTATGAAATGATACCCAGTTTCCAGTTTTCAGGAGTGTGCCATGGCCAGCAAGGAACCAAGACATTCTAATAGTACAGGTAGCGTAGCTGGGCACAGTGGCTCACACCTGTCATCCTGGTGCTTTGGGAGGCAGAGATGAGGGGATTTCCTGGGCCCAGAGGTTCGAGACCAGCCTGAGCAACTTGGTGAGACCTCGTCTCTACAAAAAACGGGAGGATTGCCTGAGCCCAGTGGCACTTCAGCCTGGGTGACAGAGTGAGGCTCTGACACACACACAAAATTTTAAAAAATGAAAAATAGTGCAGGTAGCGTGTGTGCCCTTGGGTGTGGGTGACTGAGGCCGAAAGCCCTCATGTGGTCAATCCTGCAGTGGCAGCCTAGGGACCCGGGATGGGAAGTGCCCGCCCCAGGTCATACCACGGCCCAGCGCAGCCCTGAGGGCCGGGTCACCCAACCCTCCTTTCCCCCAAACTCCTCCCAAGAAGGACTGCGTCTCTCGGGGGCAAATCCACCCTCATTCCAGAAGACAACTGCCCTTGAACATCCAAAATAAACGCCACACTCGATGGTCCAGAAAACACAGTCTGAGCCCCAGATGTGGGAGGTAGGCGGTCCATTTGGGGTTCCTGTGGCCAGGTTCGTAGC
This sequence comes from Carlito syrichta, assembly GCF_000164805.1. Lineage (NCBI taxonomy): Eukaryota > Metazoa > Chordata > Mammalia > Primates > Tarsiidae > Carlito > Carlito syrichta. Next base: position 250,684 of record NW_007258114.1, on the reverse strand, counting down.
CCGCGGGCCTTGGCGATCTCAGGGCTCTTCGTGGGGACACTAACCACTGAATTCTCTTCTGCCTAAGTAACCTTCAGCCCAGATTCAGTCCTGGGCACCCATGGTTGAGGTGGGGTGGACGATCATGATCCAGAGCTCCTGGTGTGTGTGAATCCAGCATGTTCATTCCGGGGTCCTTTCTTGTCCAGGGACTCACACCCCGACACACCCTCTCTCTCCTCTCGCAGGGCTGCTTCCAGGGACCTCCCGGGTCAGCCCTTGTTAGCCCTACTCCCTCAAGACACAGTGAGGAAAAGTCTCCTTCCTCTCTGTCTCCTGCTCAAAAAGCCAACTGCTGGCCGGGTGCGGTGGCTCATGCCTGTAATCCCAGCAGTTTGGGAGGCCAAAGCAGGAGGAGCGCTTGAGTCCAGGAGTTCAAGACCAGCTTGGGCAACATAGCGAGACCTCGTTGCTACAAAACATTAGCTGGGTGTGATAGTGTGCACCTGTAGTCCCAGCTACTAGGGAGGCTGAGGTGGGAAGATTGCTTGAACCCAGGAGTTCCTGGCCTCACCCTGCCTTGCCACAGTCCCCTGCCCTGAAGATCTTTCTGTCCCTCCGTTTCTTCCTTAACCAATATTTATTTATTTTTATTCTCTGTAGAGACGAGGTCTCACCGAGTTGCCCAGACTGGTCTCAGATTCCTGGGCTCAAGTGATTCTCCCGCTTCAGCCTCTCAAAGTGCTAGGATTACAGGCGTGAGTCGCCACGCCCGGCCAGAGATGGATTTTGAAGACTTGCCACCAGAACTTTATTTTCCCTCCCCACAGTCATAAAATGGGTTGGCGGCCCCTTCGGCACCACCGGTGCTGGTGGACCCCTCTTTCTGAGAACTTCCCTCCACAGCCTGTTCACACCCTGCAGCACTGACGCCCTGGGCCTGGCTCACGTCCTGAATAGCACTGTGGCCTTGGCAGGTCTCCTTCCAGCACTCACAGCGGGGACGATTCCAGGTGGCACTCACTCCAAAGGGGTAAAAACACAGCAGAAGATGTTCACTGGGGATGGGTTGCTGCAGTCTGCCCATCCCCCAGGCCTGAGTTCTGGCTCTCGGAAGGCCTAGCTCCCACGGGCTCTGGGGTGCACGCCCCTGGGTCTATCCTGCTCTCATGACCTGCTTTAGCTTGAGTGCGTTTCGGTCCTTGAACCGGGAGGGCGTGGTAGGACAGACGGTGCAGGGAGCACGGGGCACTGAATGTGAGGGTCTCGTGGACACTGATGTCCAGTTGGGGGCCGTCGGTGCTGGGAACCCGGACCGGGGCTGTACACCAAACCCTCCCTCCTTGCTAGAACTAAGCTCAAGGATTGCTCCCTCCAGGACGTCTTCCCAGACTAGCCCAGGCCATTTTCCAAGTTGATAAAACAGCCATTCTCCTCATTAATAATAACAACAAAAATGATGATAACAATAATAATAATGATAAGGAAGAACTCCTATTTGCTGAATGCATCAGAAGCCAGATTCTCTGCCAGCGGTTTCTGGGCATCATCTCAGTGAACCTTCGAACCAGCCTCTGAGCTGGACACTGGGCTTTTATGATAATGGCTGCTTCCCTGGTATGGCCACAGGGCTGACAGGTTAGGTAACCTGGGTTCCGTTCAGACAAGAGTCATACGGAGGCTGCGTGGCTCGTTCTACGTGTTTCAGCTAAATTTCCACTTCCTCCAATTCCGGGGAGTCCACAGGGGAGGGGCTGTGGGGACCTCTGGGGTCCCCATCTGTGGAGGCTGGTGCGGTACGTACCCACTTGACAGCGATGATGAGGACGGCCGTGCCGATGGGGCCCGAATACACGCCGTAGCCCCAGTGGTCGTGGTAGACCCGCACCGCGATGGTCAGGACGCCAAACATCACAAACGTCGACCTCTTGGGCTCATCGAAGTCGGCCAGTGCTGGTGGGGAAAGGAAGAAATGCGGGTGGGGGGTGGGGGTGGTGAATGGCCTCCCTCGCTCCTCCCCCACATAGGAGGCAACTCTGGTGCCCTTGAATGGTGTCCCAAGGCCCAGCCTGGTGGCTGAGAGGTCTGAATTCCAGCCAGTTTTCTCTCTTCCTTCCTTCTTTCCTTCCTCCCTCCCTCCCTCCATTCTTTTTTTCCTTCCTTCCATCTTTCCTTTTTTCTTTTGCTCATAAAAGATGCAAACTTAATACTTCTTTATTTATTTTTTGTCGGGGTCTCACTCTGACTGCCCAGGCTGCAGTGCAGTGGCACCATCACGGCTCAATGCAGCTCCGATCTCCTGGGCTCAGGCGATCCTTCTACCTCAGCCTCCCTAGTAGCTGGAATCACAGGCGCACGCCACCATGCCCAGCTAATTGTTTTGATTTTCTTGGTAGAGGTGAAGTCTCATTATGTTACTCAGGCTGGTCTTGAACTCCTGGACTCAAGTGATCCTCCTGCCTCCCAAAGTACTGGGATTACAGACTTGAGCACCGCACCTGGCCATCCAGCCAGTTTTTAAGGACAGGCAGGCCGGGCTCGGTGGCTCAGCCTGTAATCCCAGTGCTTTGGGAGGCTGAGGTAAGTGAACTGCCCAAGCCCATGGGTTCGAGACCCACCCGGACAACTTGGTGAGACCTCATCTCTACGATAAATCAAAAATTAGCCGGGCATGGTAGCACATGCCTGTAGTTCTGGCTATACTTGGAAGGCTGAGGCGGAAGGATCGCTGGAGCTCAGCAGGTCAAGGCTGCGGTGGCTGGGAGCGTGCCACTGCACTCCAGTTGGGGCAATGGAGGAGACTCCAACACAAAAAATGAAAAATAAATAAATAAAGGACAGGCAGGCTGCTGCTTTTCCAAAAACAGAGCTTGGGCTGTGGTGATAGTAACCTGATTTAGGAAACAGAACAACATGCAGTGAATAGGAAGGAATCTATCCCCTAGGGCCTCAGGAGATGGACACTAAGATTGGAGGGCCGATCTGGGTTCTTAATGGGGCCTGGTTACACAGCAGGGAGCCCCAGTCATGGAGACCTGTGTTGTAACTTCACCATAAGATGACAGTAAGTAAAAAAAAATAAAGTTGCAGCCAGGCTCGGTGGCTCAGCCTGTAATCCCGTGCCTTTGGGAGGCTGAAGTGAGTGGATTGCCTGAGCCCGTGGGTTCGAGACCCTCCTGGGCAACTTGGTGAGACCTCATCTCTACAATAAATCAAAAATGAGCCAGGCAAGGTAGCGCTCACCTGTAGTTCCAGCTACTTGGAAAGCTGAGGCGGAAGGATCGCGGGAGCCCAGCAGGTCGAGGCTGCAGTGGCCGGGAGCGGCCACTGCACTCCAGTCTGGGAGACGGAGTGAGACTCCAATCCCAAAAAAAAAAAAAAAGTTGCAGAACAGTTGGCTTTCAAATGGTTCTGTCTTCCGGGCTGAAAATGACCTATATGTGTGATGTTTGCCTCAAAGTCCAGGAGGCCAAAACCCTGAATGGTGAACAATGATCTTCCCAGGAAGGAGAGAGGGGAAGGGGCACTTTTTCTTTTGTTTGACTCTGCTGTTGAAATTTGTCACAACAGGCTGGGCACAGTGGCTCATGCTTGAAATTCCAGCGCTTTGGGAGGCTGATGGGAGAATCCCGTGAACCCAGGAGTTCAAGGCTATCCTGGGCAACATAGTGAAATCTCGTCTCTTAAAAAGTAAAAAATTAGCTGAGCCTGGTGGCAGGTGCCTGTAGTCCCAGCTAGTCAGGAGGCTGAAATGGGAGGATTGCCTGAGCCCAGGAGGTTTCACTGAGCTGTGATCATGCCACTGCACTCCAGCCTGGGCAACACAGGGAGACCCTGAATAGAAAATAAATCAATAATTAAGTGAATTTCTCGCAACAAGTTTTTATTAAATAATAAAATAAATGAATCATTTAAAAAGGATCTAAAAAATGGGAATTAGTTGTTTAAGAGCTGTATCTTCTTTTTCTTTTTCTTTTTTTTTTGAGTTGGAGTCTCACTCTGTCACCCAGACTGGAGTGCAGTAGCCGCTTCCGGCCACTGCAGCCTCGTCCTGCTGGGCTCTGGCGATCCTTCCGCCTCAGCCTTCCAAGTAGCTGGAACTACAGGTGCGCGCTACCACGCCCGGCTCATTTTGATTTATTGTAGAGATGAGGTCTCGTCAAGTTGCCCAGGCGGGTCTCGAACCCACAGGCTCAGGCAATCCACTCACTTCATCCTCCCAAAGGCGCGAGATTGCAGGCTGAGCCACCAAGCCCAGCTTGTATCTTCTTTTTCATAGATTTTTTAAAAATTAGAGATGAGGTCTCACTAGGTTGCCCAGGCTGGTCTCGAACTCCTGGCCTCAAGTGATCCTCTCGCCTCAGCCTCCCAAAGTGTTGGGATTACAGGTGTGAGCTACTGTGGCCAGCCACTTTTTCATGGATTTGCAGGGCTCTGGAACCCAGAGAGGGGAAAGAGTTCCCAGAGATGGGGGTGGGGGCTGGGCTGGTTCAAGGGGTGGGTGGGGTGAGCGGATGAGAACTCACCCATTAGGGAGACCCACATGCTTAGCGCCGTCCCGTAGACACTGAAGTACTCCAGGATGTCGTGACGCGTGAAGCAGAGCACGGACAGACCGGGCCCGTTGCAGGCATGGTAGAGCTGTCAGAAAAACCACAGGTGGTCACCGGGGGAGTGGACAGGGCGGGTCTCTGTGCCATGGCCCCAGAGAGCTGGGCCAGTCGCTAACTGTGAGACCTTGGGCAAGCCACTTCGTGGCTCTGTTTCTCAGTCTCTCCATGGGAAACCTGGGTCATTGTGGAGCACTCCCCTATGGGCCTTGTGGGGACGAGATGGCATGTGTACGTGAGGTGTGAAGGACCCGGGTGTGTCAAGGGCTCAGTGGATGTCACTTCAGCAGAAGCTGCTTGCCAGCTGTGGCATGACTGGACTCAGGCTGGGCGGGGGTCCCTCAAATGAAGCCTGCCAGGTGGGGTCCCTAAGTCAGGATCTACGTGGCCCTCCAGCCTCTGGTTTGCTGAAAGCATGCAACTGTGTGTTCATTCACCCATCTTTTTGTTTGTTTTAAAGGCAGAATCTCACTCTGTTGCCCAGGTTGGAGTGTGGTGGCGTGATCACAGCTCACTGCAGCCCTGAACTCTCGGGCTCACACGATCCTCCCACCTCAGCCTCCCGAGCGACTGAGATTCCAAGGGTGCACCACTGTGTCTGACTAATTGCTTTATTTTTCGCAGAGATGGGGGTCTTGCTTTGTTGCCTAGGATGGTCTCAAACTCCTGGGCTCAAGCGATCCTCCCGCCTCGGCCTCCCAAAGTGCTGGGATTACCGGCGTGAGCCACTGTGCCCAGCCTGCCTTTTCTCTGGGGTCGAGTTTTCCCTTCAGGGGGCTATGGGGCTTTTTCTTGAACCGAATGCCCCCCTGAGGATGGGTTTACACCACATCAGTGTTCTTAGACTCAGTAGGCATCGGAACACCTGAGGGGGGTTTAAGCCCCAGGCTTCTGAGCCCTACCCCCAAATCTGTGACTCAGTGGGTCTGAGTCGAGGTTGAAGATGTGCATCAACAATGGCTGTGCCTGCTGGGTGCGTGACTCACGCCTGTAATCCCCACACTTTTGGAGGTCGAGGCAGGAGTCTTGCTTGAAGCCAAGAGTTCAAGCCCAGCCTGGGAAACGAAGTGAGACCCTGTTTCTACAAAAAGATGCAAAAAAAATTATCCGGGTATGGCAGCTTGGGCCTGTAGTCCCAGCTACTTGGAGGCTGAGGCGAGAGGATCTCCTGAGACCAGGAGGCTGAGACGGCGGTGAGCTGTGATCGTGCCACTACACTCCAGCCTGGGCAACAAAGTGAGACCCTGACTCAAAACAAAAACAAAAAAAAAAGCAAAAACAAAAACAACATGGCTGTGCTGATGGGATCCAAGTGCATGCTCGCTGTAGGGTTGGGGCAGATTTTCAGGGTGCAGCAGCCGTTGTCAGGACACACCTTGAGAGCTGCTAGCCTGCAGGTCACAGTGTCTATTTCTTTGAATTAGAGGAAGATCTTGGAGACCCCCAGTAGCTGCTAAATGCAGCATCCTGGTCTCACCCCTCTCCGTCCCACATTCCTACCGCTGTCTCCCTGACTCCTACGTTAACAGCAATTTTTAAAGCAAGATGCTTACTTGGAGTATTTTTAAAGCAGTCAACTAATTTCTTCCCCAAAACAACAACTCTCTCTCTTTTTGCATTCACATTTCATCATTCGAAGTCATATTTAATTACATGACATAATTATTTTGACAAGTTCAACTGGCATAAACAAGTTTGGGAACCAGCACAAGCGACTCTTGGTAAGCCCAGCTCAGCGGGAGCGAGTGGGCGTGCTGGAAAGAGACCCATGTCTGGAGGCGTCAGGGACGCTACCAAGGAAGCAGGGGTTCTGGTGATCTGGGGAGTCCAGCGAGTTGGGGTCGATTTAGAGAGTTCTCACTACTTGCAATTGTACACGGCTTAAAGTCAAGCCGCACCCTAGGCGGGCTAAATAGAGATACAGCGTCGAGAACAAGTCCTGCTGCTCTCTGCTCTGGTCAAACTCACTCAGAGAACTGTGTTGAGTTTTGGATCCTGCACTTTTTTTTTCTTTTTAGTTGAGGTCTCATTCTGGTAGCTGGGACTATTAGGCGGGAGCCACCACACCTGGCTGATTTTTTGGCTTTTTGTAGAGAGGAGTTCTCACCATGTTGCTCAGGCTGGTGTGATGGCATTATGCCTGTAGTTCCAGCTCCTTGGGAGGCTGAAGTGGGAGGACTGCCCAAGCCCAGGAGGGTGAGGCTGCAGAGAGCTGTGAGCATGCCACTGCACTCCAGCCTGGGTGACAGAGTGAGACGCCAACTTAAGAAAAATAAAAAAGGGCTGGGTGTGGTGGCTCAACCTGTAATCCCAGCACTTTGGGAGGTCGAGGCGAGTGGATTGCCTGAGCTCACGGGTTTGAGACCAGCCTGGGCAACTTGGTAAGACCTCATCTCTACAATAAATAAAAAATTAGCCAAGCATGCAGTGTGTGCCTGTAGTTCTGGTTACTTGCAAGGCTGAGGTGGAAGGATCACCTGAGCCCAGCAGGTCGATGCTGGGGTGGCCGTGAGTGTGCCACTGCACTCCAGCCTGGGTGACGGAATGAGACTCCAACTCAAGAAAACAAAAACAAAAAATATATATATCTTTATTATAAGGAAAATACACAGTGAAACAGAGCAAGAAGGTGGTAGGGGTGGAAAATATGAAAAAATATAATCACCAAACAAGCTGCCCAAACATGGCTTCCTGTATGGGGGTGAGTGATTTGGCCCTTACACCATTGGCCCCTCCTGATTCAGAGCAACTTGGGCCAGGCTCGGCGGCTCAGCCTGTCATCCCAGCGCTTTGGGAGGCCGAGGTGAGTGGATTGCCTGAGCCCAACAGGTCGAGGCTGCGGTGGCCAGGAGCGTGCCACTGCACTCCAGTCTGGGCGACAGAGTGAGACACCAACTCAAACAAAACAAAAACAAAGCAATTTGGCCCTAGCAGGACTGGGCCATTTTCCAATCTCTCTCTTCCTGAGAGTTTGGAAAAAGTTGTATAGTTCTCAGGCATTTCAAGATATGGAAGACAGTATGGAGAAGATGAGAAGGATGTTACAACCCTTTTTTCTTTTCTTTTTTTTTGAGTAGGAGTCTCACTCTGTCGCTCTGGTTGGAGTGCAGTGGCATGCTCATGTCCACCCCAGCGTCAACCTGCTGGGATCCAGCAATCCTTCCACCTCAGCCTTCCAGGTAGCTGAACTACAGGTGCGTGCTACCACACCCGGCTAATTTTTTATTTCTTGTAGAGACGAGGTCTCACCACGTTGCCCAGGCTGGTCTTGAATCCTTGGGCTCAGGCAATCCTCTCACCTTGAACTTCCAAAGTGCTGGGATTACAGGCTTAAGCCACCTCACCTGGCCCCCTATAGTCCTTTTCCAATGCCTTCCCCATGCCTGTGGATCTGTCCCCAGTCAGCCCCATCCCTCAGTGTTTGTTGATGCCAAAGTCACGAACCCCACGGAACTGCGGCCACGACGTAGGCAGCAGTACGCTGAGCGGTGAGGCTGTGCCGATGAGGAAGTGAGAGGCATCTTACTTGGTGTGGAAGCTGGCCAGGAGGTAGAGTCCCATAGGAGAGATGCTGAGGAGATTTCGGGAAGAGGTGAACCAGAGAACAAGGGCCATCTGCTCATGTCAGTAGCTGGGCCTTTCCTTGGTCAGGGGTCTCCAAGGGTGTCCCCTTAACTGTATGTAGGAAGACAGACGCAGCCTGCCAGCTTCAGAAGCCCATCCACCTAGGGGAACGGCGCTCCCCATCACCTGTTGCCTCTGCATGTCTCCTTTGTAACACCGATCACCCTGTATGATGAAGACTGACCCACCGTGGGATTCTGAATCATGTCTGTCATCAGGAGCCCTCATCAGGAGCAGGAGTGACCCCTGTCTCATGCCAGCTCCCAGCCTCGTGTCTGCTGCGTGTATGTAGGAACAAGGAGGCGGGGTTCTGAGCAGTCTGAGGGAGAGGTGGCCCACCCTCAAGACCGGGGCAGGGAGGGCTCTCTGTTAGCTCTGTTTAGCACCACTTGCTCAAGGCGATGTTCTTTTTTTTTTTTTTTGACAGAGACAAAGTCTTACTATGTTGCCCAGGCTTGTCTCGAACGGCTGGGCTCAAGCAGTTCTCTCGCCTTGGCCACCCAAAGGGCTGAGATTACAGGTGTGAGCCACCACGCTGGCCCTAAGGAGGTGGTCTGTCTGAGTAGAACAGAGAATATAGGACCATTTCCTCCCTTGTTCTAGACGTTATATCTCTATTAACACCTCCTGGGTGTTAGCTTCAGACCTCATGCAGTTGTAAGTAGTAAGAGCTTTTTTTTTTTTTTTTTTTTTGAGTTGGAGTCTCACTCTTTGTTGTCTAGGCTGGAGTGCAGTGGTATGCTCACGGCCACCACAGCCTCAACCTGCTGGGCTTAGGCAATCCTTTCCGCCTCAGCCTTCCAAGTAGCTGGAACTAAGGATGCATGCCACCACGCCTGGCTAGTTTTTGTGATTTACTGTAGAGACGAGGTTTCACCAAGTTGCCCAGAATCCCTGGGCTTAGGCAATTCTCTCGTCTTGGCCTCCCAAAGTGCTGGGATTCTAGGCTGAGCCACTGTGCCCTGCCCAGTAAGAGTTTTCTGAATCACAGCAGCGCTTGGCACCTGTCCTCTGGGCCGCGGACATCTCCCTCCAGCCTCTGATGCAGGGGCAGACCCCGCCCAGCTGGATTTGCGGGTGGGGGTGGCTGGAGGCCTGATGGGCCAGGGCTCAGGCTCCGGAGTCTGGGTGTGTTGGCCCTCCTCTGTCAAGTGGGCCTGGGCATACCCCTCTGTGGGGTTTGAATGCACGGTGTGGGATCCAACCCCAAAGCAGGGTCTGTCATGGAAGAACCAGGCTGGAATGCAAGAGAGGAGCTCTGGGAGGAGCAGAGTGTGGCTTTGAGGCCGGAGGACATTTGTCTCTGGAGGCAGCTGGCCCTGCCACTCTGGGTGGGGCAGGGTGGGGCCGGGTGGGCCTGGCTCAGAGGCAGCTGCGGGGCCAGCCCAGGCCCAGGCAGGGAGGGGGGACCTGGTGATGCCTGTGGTTTGCTAGGCTGGGTCTATCATGGGCCCTGGGGACAACACCCTGCTTCTCTCTCTCGGGCCACAGGGCCCTTGCACCTGCAGAGGAGTCCTGTCTCCGCTCTGGGCCTTGACTCCCATCTGTCAAAAGACGTCCTAGCCCCAACCTGGGCTGGAGTCCCAGGAGGGGCAAACAGAGTGGCATTTGGCAATGCGAATAGGATGCTTACGGTGGTGCTGGCGACTCGGCCATGCTGGGACTCAGGTTTCTTCATTTGTCAATGGTACTCACAGTGCTCGACTCATGGGGAGTGGAGAGACCAACGGGAAAAGACACCGCATAGCCCTGGACGCTGCTTGTGGGTCCCAGCGCCACGGCCGACGTCTCCCTCAAGAGATGGGGCCAGAAGTCCTGGGTGCCTGGTCCCTGTCACCTATGGGAGCCACACCCCAACCCGCTTACAGGCACACTCAGCTCCTCCCACTTCAGGCAGCCTTGGACTTGACCACCCAGGAGGCAGCATGGTGGATACGCATCTGCATACCTTCCCCCTGCAGGGCTGCCCCTTGCCACACGGGCACCTGGCGTTCTCGCCCCTAGAAGCCCTGAGGCTGGCAGGAGGATGTCTGAGGGGCATGGTTTTTCACAGGCCAGGCCTGGCACTGCCCTGAGAAGGAGGCTGGGGTGGACACGTGCCTCTCCCACTGCAGGCATCATATGGGGGGTTGGGCTGTCAGTGCAGGGTGGGTGGAGGG
>NW_007258114.1:236983-240203 GCF_000164805.1 Carlito syrichta | reverse complement strand
GTGAGGGTGTGGGGGAGTCAGGGAGGTGGGAGGGCACCGAGACAGATCGATTAGTTAGATGGAAGACAGCCAGATCATAGATAGACAGATCATATATGGAGAAACCATGGCTACATAGAGAGCATAGTTGAATAATAGATCAGAGACACATTATATAGATAGTGATAGATCAATTAGATAGATAATCGATAGATAGAGCATAGAAAGATCATAGATTAGAGAGAGAGGAGAGAAAGAGAAGAAAGCCAGAGGGGTGATTAGCTAGAGCCAGGGAGACATGTGGAGGGTCAGGGGAGTAAAGCTAGAGAGGGATTTCAAGAGAGCAAATTCCATGGGAATATAGTTCCAGAAATCAAGAGAGCCAGACACAGAGAGGAAGACAAAAAGAGAAGCAGAGAAAAAAAACTAGACACTGAAAACCAGTAACAGAAACACAGAGGGGAAGACCCAGAGAGAGAGACAAAGACAGAGAGGCAGAGAGGGAGAGACAGAGAGAGAGAGACAGAGACAGAGAGACAAAGAGGGACAGAGACAGAAAGAGACAGAGACAGAGAGACAGAGAGAGACAAAGAGGGAGAGAGACAGAGAGAGAGGGAGAGACAGAGAGGGAGGGAGAGAGAGAGAGAGGGAGAGAGACAGAGACAGAGAGAGATCTGGGAGGGAAACAGAGAGTTACAGAGAAGGAGAGAAAGACACACAGAGAGAGAAAGACTGAGGGGAGAGACAGTGTCAGAGAGACAGAGGGAGAGAAGGAGACCCAGAGACAGAGGGAGACAGACAGAGGCAGTGAAGAGAGAGGCCCCAAGAGAGACAAGTGTGACTAGGCCCTCCTGAACAGTGGCAACTCTAGAATCCTGGGGTCAGCCTCACCGGGCCTTCATGTCCTTTGGACCCTGCTGGCCCCTTCCTAAGCCTGGCGACCCGTTCCTCCTTGCCTGGGGCCCCATGGGGCAGCTGGGGTGGGGAGAGGAGCCCGGATGGCTGGCCAGTGCTGGGAAGGGGGCACCCTGGAAGGGTTTGTCCTCACTCACAGACACTGGCCCGCCACAGCGTGGCCTCACAGGGGGCAGTGATCCCAGAACAACTTCCTGGCACAGATGGGGAAACTGAGGCCTGAGAGGGTGGGGACTCTCCAGCCTCTCTCTCTCCAGTCTTCAGACCCCACCCTGGACTCGTTCTTTCATTTCCGCTCCCGACATGGGAACCCCAAGGAGAGGGGGACCTCTGCATGGTGGCCTCTGCGTAGTGACCGCAGGGTCCCCCTCCCGGGCCCCGCACTCACCACCACGAAGAAGGTAGTGAAGAGGTAGACCATGGCCTCCATGTGGAAACGCCTCTTGGCTGCGATGCTGACGGCGGGCAGAAAGGCCAGGCTGCTGAGGGTTGGCAGGAGCAGCTTGGCCACCAGCGTCCCCATGTGCTGCGAAGAAGGTGCCGGCGGGGGGTGGGCGCAGGTTCCTGGGACCCCAGGCAGGAACGCGAAGGGACCAAGGCCGGCTCTCTCTCGGCAGGGACGGTGGTGGCAGCTGTAGGGGCGCCCACGAGAGGTTTACATGCCCAGGACGGAGGCAGGGAGGTGCACGCACATGTCGGAGGGCCCGACAGCTGACACACCATGTGACCAGCACTTGCCTCTCGATTTTTTTTTTTGGAGAGGCCAGAGGAGTTGACTCAAGGATGCCACGCTTCTTTTCTCTGAGGCAATGACCTTGGGGGAAAGTCCCCATAAGTACAGTTGCCGACTTCTACACCTTTTCTATCTTGATCTTCTTTCTGGAATTAGGAGACCAGAGGCGATACTCCCATCTCAGCCTCCCAAGTAGCTGGGACTACAGGCGCTCACCATCACCCTTGGCTAACTTTTTAATTTTTTTGTAGAGATGAGGGCTCGCTAGGTTGCGCAGGCTGGTCTCAAACCCCTGGGCTCAAGTGATCCTCCTGTCTTAGCCTCCTAGACTGCTGGGATTACAGGCATGAGCACCATGGTTGGCCTCTTCTTTTGGCAACAGCTCCTTGGTGAGCCTTCTGGAAATTACCTCCTTTGTTACAAGAAGTCTTGGGGGAACTGCCTGGCAGTGCGTGCCCATCTCCTGGTCAAGGAATGGTGGGCTTGCGATCTGAGCTACTCAGGCAGGTGTTCTCTCTTTGGATCGAGGGATCGACTGGTTGGCGGCAAGAGAATAGCTTTTACTTCCATATTTTTTTTCATGGTGATATAATTCACATAGGACAAAATGCACAGGTTTTATTTGTTTTATTTTTGAGACAGGGTCTTGCTCTGCCGCCCAGACTGGAGTGCAGTGGCAAGATCATGGCGGCCTCAGCCTCCTGGGCTCAGGTGATCAGGTGATCCTCATCCTCAGTCCCCCGAGTAGTTGGGACTACAGGTGTGCACTCCCACATTCAGGTAATTAATTTTATTTTATATTTTTTGTAGCGACAAGGCCTCCCTGTGTTGCTAAAGCTGGAGCCTCAGGCGATCCTCCGGCCTTGGCCTCCCAAAGTGCTGGGATGATAGGCGTGAGCCACTGTGCCTGGCCCACAAGTTTTAAACATATGGTCTGATACGTTTTGACAAATGCTCACGTCTGATGCTTCGTTTCATCACTCAGGACATGTCCTTGTGTCCCCTCCAGTGGGCTCCCCAGCAGAGGCAACCCCCGTTGGGATTTCGGCCCTGGACCCGACTGCCTGTTCTGGAACTCTTTTGGGTTTGACACCTTTTGCTTCACCGACGCCATGTCTGTGAGATTTGTCTGCGTCACGCCATTGGCCGGTTCCTTTGGCGGCCGGTAGTTGTCTTGCATCGTCTGGAGATTCTGCACCTTTGTTACCCTGGGAAATTGGAACCTGGGGTGTGGGGACAGTGTGACGGAGAAGTAGCCCTGCGGAAGCCTCCCACCAGTCCCTCTGCGGGCCAGGTCTGCATCTGAGGCCTGGCGGCTCCACCTTCCCTTCCAGCTGGGAGCTTATGCATACCTTTCCAGAGTCTCTTTTTTGTCTTAAGTCTACTGTTTGCAATGAAACGTTCGACTGGATCCATCTGGTCGGGTCATTCTTTTGCTAGAGGCATCCACAGCCCCAGGAGCGACCTCTAAGTGCTCACAGAGACCACCAGGCCGTCAGGGCCCAGACCTGCCCCCCAGCTAGCACACACCCCCAGGCCCTCCCCTCCAGACACCACTCCAGGGCTCTCCTCCTGGCCTCCCCACCTCCCCTG
>NW_007258114.1:230542-236691 GCF_000164805.1 Carlito syrichta | reverse complement strand
GCGCGTCCAAGCCTGGCACACCGTGGGTGTTTAGCAAACATGGGCTGAATGAATGACTTTGTTAAAAGAATGAATGAAAGTCCGAGGAGGCGGGGCAGCGGCTGCACACTCCCGTCTGGCCTTGGAGGAGCCGGGTTCCCTCTCCAAATGGGAAAAGCAGACCCGCCGTGTGTGCGGCGCTGGGTGGGAGGCTCACGATCCCCCGTGGGCCAGTCCTGGCCAGCCTGGCTCCCCGCCTCTCTCCCCTCCTCAGCTCTCCTGGTCAACGCCCCCTCCCCCGCCCACCGGCATCCAGCAGGAGTGGAAACAGCAAGGAGGAAATGCGATTAGATGTCAGGTGTTAGGGGAGGTGGCAGAGGACAGAGCTCTCCAGAGCCATAAAGCCCGCTGAAGAGCAGGAACACATTCCAGAGTTGGTTTTGTGCATGAGTGTGTGTGTGTGTGTGTGCGCGTGTGTGTGTGCGCGCGCGTGTGTGTTTTGCAGCTGTAAACTCCAGGGCCAGGGCTGTACGCTTGGGAAAGGGAAAAAGAAGCAGGACGGAGCCACACATGTGTTGCAGTGATTAAGCAGGAAAGGGGCGGAGGAGCGCCGGTCCCCGAGGGGGGAGACAGGTGGCTGGGCCCAGGGCAGCCCGAGGAGCCCCTGCAGGAAGGCTGGAATGTGCACTGCCCTCTGAGGGGGGTGGCGGAGTGCCGGATGGAGGTGGGGGGGTGGCCTGTGTGTGGCTCCCGTCCGAGCCTTCGCCGCCTGGACACAGCCCAGCTGGCTCTGGGGAAGACGTCCAGCTCCGAACAGGACTGAAATGACCCTTGGTTCTCCCTGGAGCAGGAGAAGCGATTGGCCCGGGGAGTTGGGAGGGGGCAGGGTGGAAAAGGCAGGCCGGCAGCTTTGGGGGTGTTGCTGCCCCCGGAGACATGGAAGGGGCCTGGGCAGGACTGGGCCAGGCCAGGAGTGGACTCAACCTGGGCAGGGTCTGGGCCAACAGAGATGGTGAACTGGCTCCCCTGGTCCTTTTTGCCCCGAAGCCCCCCAATGGCCCTCGCCACTCACCAGCTCCCACCCCAAAGCCCCCCATGGCCGCCACCATTCACAAGTCCCTGTTCCTCCTCCCCTCTCTCACCAGCACCAGACCCCTCCAGACTCCCAGCTCCCTGCCCAGCCTCCTGCCCCTGGTAGCCTCAGCCTCTCCTGACCCTCCTGCAGGGTGTGGGCTCTCCCGCCTCAGAGCCCCCACGGCCCCGAGGGCATCTTGAAAACCACTTGCACACACGGATGTGTGTTCAGCGCCGGCCACGTGCCAGACACTCTTCATACCTGGTCCTGTTGGGCCCCTTCAGCATCCAGGGCCTGGAGGCCTCTGGAGACTGAGGCCCAGAGAGAAACAGGGACTTGTAACCTGACCCGAAGGGGCGGCCCAGACAGCATCCCTCGTCTGCCCAGCAGATGGCGCCAGACCCAATGTGACCCGGGGCGGTCCGGGGCCACACTGTGGGGAGCCCCCGTCAGCGAGAGCACCCCGTTTTATAGAGGTGCTGAATGTCTGGAACGCCGGGCAGTTCGCTGCTCCCCTCCTGGACAGTCTGTCTGCCGGCCCAGGAGACCCGGTCAGCATCCTCCAAAGTTTGTCCCTGCGTCTTCCAAAGTTTGAGCCCATGGTGGAACGTGCCCCTGGGAGGGTCAGAATTCCTTGGTTGACAGAACAGACGCCAGAGGCTGGGCTGGGTGCTCACAACAACCCCAGGAGGCAGGTGCACTGAGGGTTCCGTTTCCCAGGTGAGCACACTGAGGCTCCCAGGGCCAGGGCAGGCCGAGGTCCAGAGCCGTGCACAGCAGCCCTTGTGTCTGGGCTTTCCGTGTGGGGCTCCCTGAGGCTCCTTGCATCTGGTGGGAGGGGAGTGGGCTTCACTGCTCCCCGACTCCTTCCTTGGGGTCCCCAGGCCTGAACTGATGTTCAGGGCCCCACTTTTGTGTGGTGAGCTGTGTGTCCATGCATGTATCTGCAACTGGGATTGAGACACGCGCTCGGGCTGTCTTCAGCTGCTTGCCCCAAACTGGGAGCTAAAACCGACCCCCAGTTTCTGAGTCTCCCTCTTCCCCACCCTCCCCCTGCCATGAGCCAGGTGAGGGCTCTGCCCCTGCTCTTCTCTGGGCTCTTGGCATGCCCGTCACCCTGGGAACCTGAGTGTGCTCATCTGTGAAATGGAACCCTCTGCGCACCTGACCAGCCTCTGTGTCTGTTCCATAAACCAGGGAATTCTCACCCTCTCAGAGGTGGGTCCTGTTCTCATTTGCAGAGAGGGCCCAGGTGCTGAGGCACGGGGTTGGCGTTTGAACCCAGGCTGCCTGTACCTCACAACCTGTGTTGCAATCTGCTACCCGGCCGCTGGGATGCTGAGTACACCTGGCGAGTGCCACTCACTGAGTGAGGCTGAGAGGAGGCGCCTCACCCAGGGCCAGCAGCAACAATGGCCCACGGTTTCTCCTGTGGGTCCAGGAATTAGTCTCCTGGCCGGAGCTCCTGGACCCAACCTGTCTTTGGGTTTGGGGGGTGAGACCTGTGGCAGGGGAGGGGGCTGGTGGAGACACTGTCGGGGAGCCCTCGTGGGCAGAAGACCCTCTGGCTGGGTTTTGCAGGTTTCCTGAGAAGTTATTTACCTTTGCTGTGGTTCCTGCTGGAGCTGTCCTCAGACACCAGGGCTCTGCCATTGGACAGGCTGTCAAATCTGAGACAGCACAGAGACACAGAATCCAGCCCGCTGCCCCTTGCCCTGGGGGCCTGCCCATGCTGTCCCGCTTAGCTGGAGTGCCAGCAGGAAACTCACTTCTGGCCACGCCGGGGCTTCTCGGGCTCCATCAAGATCGGGGGGCAGAAGAGCCTCTTTCTCGTGGAATCTCAGGCCATGAGTGGCCCAAGTAGTCTGTGCTGGCCTCAGTTACCCCGATTCGCAGTGCAGTCATGGCCTAGCAGAGAACACCAGCGCTCCTGGCAAAGAAGGAAGAAGGAGGAAGAGAAATAAAGCTCTGGGGTCGTCCCAGGCTTGCAGCCCCCTCTGCAGGGCAGGCCCTGATGAGATGAGCAGGGGAACTGACCCAGGAATGTTAATTCTCCACCCGTGGGTTGGGCCCTCCATGGGCTTGATGGACGGACGGAGCTCGGAATGCCTGTGTGTGTGCCGGGGAGGACTCCCACCCTGCTGTTACCCAAAGGCTGCCCCTCCCCTCTGCAGACCCCACGTCCCCTTTGGTCCCAGCCTTTTGCCCACCCAACTTGCTTCTCTATCACAGCTGGCCTGGCCTGTGAGTCCCCTCTCCAGGACTCGGCTCTGAGCCCATCAGTCCCTTACTGAGAAGCTCCTTGCAAAGAGTACTTGCAGCCCTGGGTTCCAGGAACTGGGAGGCTGTCCAGGAGGGGTCTCCTGCTGGGCCCAGTGGGCGGGCTGAACATGCCCTGCTGTTCCTGGCACTTTGGGGACCCAGGTGTGCTCAATCCTAGACTAACAGCTGCTGGCTAGGCTAAGAGAGTCAGCTCCGGCCTCAGACAGGCCAGGATCCAAACCTTGGCCTCAGCTTCTTTCTCTGTCTGGACACGACAATATTCCCTGGTGTGCGATGTCAGGATGGCGTGAAATAGCCTATGACAACACCCAGCCCGATGTCTAGCAATACAGCTGAGGGCCTTCCGTGGCCCTTCTCTATGCCAGCCACTATTCTAGACTCTTCTCCCATGTTGACTTGTGTAAGCCTCACAACACCCCAGCACAAAGAGTACTTCACCATCCCCATTTTACAGGTGAGGAAACTGAGGCACAGAGAGGGTTTAGCACTGGCCCAAAGTCACACGGCTGGGAAGAGATGGAGTTAGGATTTGAACCCAAGGAGCCTGTCTCCAGCCCAGATGAGGGCACGGCATGAGCTCTCATGTGTAACTGTTATTACAGTCATGGTCATCTGAGGAACAGCTGCTTTTGTGCTGGGTCCATGCATCCAAGCCTCAAAGACGTGGCCCTTCTGCAGATGGAGAGCCAAGGCCCTAGGTTTCCTGCTTCCCCAGGACCTGTTGGAAAAAGAGTTCACTGGAAGGGTGACCACCCCCTCCACCTGGGGATGTCTCTGACATTAGGGCCTCTCTGGAGGTCACAGCCATGGGCAAGAAGACTCCCCAAGGTACTGCTGGGAGTTGGGGCTGGTGTGGTCCACCAGCTTTCAGACAATGTCCCAGAAGTCCTATGTCCAGGAAGGGGCCTCAGGACTGCAGGGGGTGGGGAGGGCATGTTGAAACCCCCACCTCTGCTTCAGCCTGGGTCATCTCTTGAGTGTACTTGTAAGACTTCTGTGACTGAAAAGGACCTTGACCTCGTCCAACAGGCCAGGAAGCCAGACCCGGTTTCCTGGGGAAGCCATGGGGGACAACTACCCTGAGGTGGCCTGGCCAGTCAGTGGTCGTGAGTGGACCTGGGACTGGCCAGGGAAGGCAGGGCGGGTTCTTCCTGTATGTCCAGAGTGGAGCCCCGGGGACAGTTGGCTTCTACCCTGGGCTGGGCAGGAAACTCAAGCAGAGGGGTTGGCCTTTGGGGCCGCCCTATCCTGGGACTGCCCTCTGAGGTCCAGCCCTCTTTGTGGCTCTTTGGTGGCCCAGTCCTTGTCGGGTGTGAGAAGTCTGGCCTGGGCTGCCACTCAGGAAGATCCTGGGATGCCCTGGAAGCGGAGGACAGCAGGGTGTCTGGGAAGGTAGCATAAAGCGGTGGCTGGCTGGCCCCATCAGACGGGCTGGGACAGAGTGAGGACCTGCCTCCTGAGGGGTCCAGCCGTGTTCCCTCCCTCTGGACACATCACTGTGAGAACAGGCCCTGGGTCCCGCGTGACTGTGTCTAACACCAGTTCCCGGGGAGTCACTCATGGTCCGCTGGCCTCTTCTCTTCCCAAGACTGCTTCTCCATTCGCCACCCCCCAGCCCCATCTTGCCTCACTCCTCTCTGCCTTCCTCCCAGAAATGTGCCTGCTTTCCTGTTTCTAAGCTCCTCCTCAGACATCCGGAAAGCTCTGGTGGAGACAAACTCCTTTTTTCTTATTTGAGTCAGAGTTTCACTCTGTTGCCTAGGCTGGAGAGCAGTGGCACAATCAGAGCTCACTGCAACCTCGACCTCCGGGGCTCAGATGATCCTCCTATCTCAGCCTCCCGAGTAGCTGGGACTACAGGCACATGCCACCACACTCAGCTAATTTTCTGATTTTTGTAGAGATGAGATCCGCCATGTTGCCCAGGCTGGTCTCGAACTCCTGCACTCAAGTGACCCTCCCACTTTGGCTTTCCAACATGCTGGGATTACAGGCATGAGCCACCGCTCCTGGCCAGCAAAACGTTCCTAAAGGCAGGTATTCTCCCAGCAGCGGGACCAGGGGACTGCAATGCCCTCCACCCACCATGTGCCAACGGGTGGGAGTTGGGGCCATCTCATGCGCGGAGGTCTTGGGGAGGCCAGGCGCCTGCAGGCTGGAAAGGGAGCCTGGCCTGGGGGTGGGGAAGGTCTCACCAGCGCTCTTGAAAGGAGAAGGAGCCCTTGGCACCAGGAGCTTCCAGACAAATCCTTCATTGGTGACACCTGTCACATCTGGGTATCATGAGATGCTGAGGATGCAACCAGACACAGCCACACTCAAGAGGCCAAACAGTGCTGAGACCCCGGGGGTCTCAGAAGAGCACCTCGGGGGACTGAGCATGTCGACATGGGTGCAAAGGAAAGGATTCTGGGAGCTGGACGGGCAGGACCCAGAGCGGGGCCTGAGACAGTGTTTCTTTCAGGGACCTGCAGGCAACCCCAGGCCTCCGGAAGTGTGGATCCTGGAGAGACAAGGCCAGGGAGGCCAGATGGGTAATTTATGGGACTCAGTTAAAACGTAGGGTCCCTTGTTCGAAAAACAGGACAAACCTTTCTCTTTCTCCTGACGGTGTGTCTCTCGACCCAATATGGTGTTTTCATTTACTGTTTAATGTCACACTTCTTTGGGCACAGGAATCCTGGAGGGGTGCGTACCCAGGACCCCAGTCTGACCCCAGCCTTCCCTGCACTGGAGCCCAGCCCTCACAGAGACAGAGGTCAGGGCTGATGCTGGGAGGGGGAGGGGCTAGGAGCAGGGGTGGGGAGGGGCC
>NW_007258114.1:227758-230522 GCF_000164805.1 Carlito syrichta | reverse complement strand
GGAAGGTGGGATTTCGCATGAGATGAGGCTCCTAGCCCCGTGGAGCCCCGTACTCCACGGTCTCATCTCCAAAACACAAATTCAAAGATAATATTTTGAAGGATTTCCAGATGGTGACGGGCAGACTTAAGCCCCGAGTGTAGGCCCCTTCTGAGAGCCAGGATGTTACCACTGCACGGGCCAAATCGGTGCAGCTGGCCCTGGCGGCTCCTCGGCCCTCTGACCCTGGCCAGGATGCTACGAGGTGGGTCCCCAGGGCACCGAGGCGCAGGGTCACCTAAGGGCTTGTGGAGGAGGCACTGGCCTGCTGACCAGGGCCCATGCTGACTGCCTCTCCTCGGGACGGATACACCCAGGCATGACGGAGGTTTCAGAGGGAGGCTTCCTGCCTGTGATTTCTTCTTCACTGTCCTCTGTCCCAAGTTCCTAAGGGTCTTGGACCCCCCAAAGGCCTTCCCTGGCTGCTGGCTACCGTGGATCAGGTAGTGGTCACGGCTCCCCGAGCGTTAGAGTCTGGAGGCTCCTGGAGGAAAGAAATGGGGGGTCGTGGCCAGCCCAGGGAGCCGGGCCTGGAGGCTTCACACCTGCAGAAGGCTGCAGAGCCGGGGAGGCTGGTCCCACAGCCTGTCTCCCAGGTGGCCAGCCTGCAGCCCGCCCTGCTCTGCAGATCCAGGAGAAGACGAGGGGGATGTTTGTGTTTGTCTCCTGTGGGGTCCCTCCCAAGGGAAACCGTTAGTCACCCTGGCACTGGCTGGATGTGGGAAGCGCTGGGAGGACTCAAACACTGTGCCAGGGGTGCAGGGCCTGGGGGTGGCTGGAGGGGAGGGGAGCTGGGCGATGAGGGCTCCCAGAGCACGTGAGAGGGACCACGTGGGCACATGTGTGCGTGTGTGTGTGCGCGCGCACACGCGCGTCCAGGCCACGGTGACAGGTGGCCATGTCTGTGCCTCAACACGCAGACCCCAGGGAGCAGTGTAGACCTGGATTGTGGTGGGTAGGGGCAGTGCTGCCTCCACATAGCAGGTGGCCAAGGCACATCACAGCAGGAGAGTGAGACAAGTAAGAGGCCCACCTGCCCGGGGAGTCCCTGGGGAGGAGGAGCTCTTAACTGTCAAGACCTTGGCAGACGAGAGGATCCCACACATAAGAGCAAATGCCTGCTGGGCAAGTCATTTAGCCACCGAATCTCAGTCTCCCCATCTGTGAAATGGGTATAGTGAAGACGGTGACCTCATAGCTCTTGGTGCAGAGGATGAACTCAGTAAAGGGTAGCGGGCTTGGTTTGTGCTATTACTCTTGATTGCTCTCCTTCCTGATCTTTCCGGTGGTCAGACACAAGGCAGAGCTTCCCCAGGGAGGCAGCCGAGGGAACCCACCACAGTTCCTTTGGGCAGTCAGGACGGAGGGAAGAAGGAGAGTTTGCCGTGGGCCTGTGACTGCCTCACGGAGGCAGGGACATGGATGAAAAGACTCAGAGGACCTTAGCAAGCATTACTCTGGCTCCCTCCCTCACTCCCCCACTCCCCCATTTGGAGGTGACTCTGTTTTACAGGGAGTGGGCTCTGGGAGGCTGGTGTGCAGGGGGCGGGTGCCTGGCCGTGCTTCCGGGGCATCCTGCAAAATTCGGGGTCTGCTGGGGTTTCCCAGAGGGGCTCGAGCCACCCCGCCCACTCCCTGCCCCACTCAGCAGACGCAGGCCTGGAGCTCTGGCTGGCCTGCCAGGGGCTGCCCAGCTGGCCCAGGCCCAGCTGGGCCCTACTCCCTGCCAAGCTGGTGCTGAACATCTGCAGAGAGTTCCCCGCGCCTCTCCCTGCGGGCCCTGGCTGCACAGCCGTCTGGTCAGAGGGCCGTGGCACATCTGTCTCTCCCTGGAGCCCTCAAGCACGCCCTTGCTGGTCTCCTCAGCCCCTCCACCTGCCTCTGGGGAGAAGCCTTCCGAGGCTGGTGGCCCGGGAGCGTGGCTTTCCCTCCAGACTTCAGTCCTTCCCTCTGTCCAATGGAGCCATCTGGGGCCCGCCTGGAGCATCTGGGACCCCCTTCTCTGGAATGTCAGGATCCGGGCAGGGAGGGCTGGGGCTCAGCTCGGCCACCGCAGCCATCATGCCCCGTGACCCCAGGCCAGCGGCGGCTCCGTCGGGACACCCGGCCTGCAGTCCCAGTTCTGGACCCGGGAAGGCCGGCCTCCTGCTTGCGGCTCCCGGGCCGCCACCAGCAGCCGCCAGCAGGCAGCTGGGCCGGCCTGGCCGGGCTCCAGAGGCGCGGAGCGGGTTAAAGTGTGCGCCAGGCCGGCCGGCGGCGGGCGGGGGAGCGGCCTGGTGGGAAGTGTGAGTTCCTCCCAGTCTGCCTGACAGCTATAAAGGCGGCTGCCGGCCGCGGAGCCGCCACTGGGCTGCGCCCCTCCCGGGAACCCCCCTCTCTTGGACGCTCTTTGAAGTGGGAGAGGGAGGCGGCCAGGGGGAGGAGGGGGAGGGGAGAGAGGCAGAGCCCGGCGTCTCTGCACTGGGCGCCGCCCCCACACCGCGCACCTGGCGCCGCCCGCCCTCTGCAGCTCGCGCCCCTGTCTCTGGGAGGACAACCTGCTGACCCCGGGCCAGGTAGGCCACCTCGTCCCACGTCCCTGTCCTCCTGGGGGTGTGAGATGCCTCCCACTCCAGGCCAGCCCCCTGCTCCGAGTGGGGCTGGGGGCAGAAGCACCCCGGGCCCCCCAGGAGCTGTTAGGTAACAGGAGAGACTGGTGGGGAGGGGTCTGGACCGGCAGGGCCCC
>NW_007258114.1:212250-227627 GCF_000164805.1 Carlito syrichta | reverse complement strand
CCCGCCAGCCAATGGGACGGCAAAGGAGCTCCTGCCGGCTGTGAGGCTGGGGTGCAGATGGAGACAGCGGGGGAGGGGCGGCCAGCTGGACCGGTCAGGCAGCTTGAGGGTGCGGGATGAGGTGGGGGTCAAGGACTCTGGTTCCCAACTCCAGGGGTGCCCCACTGCGTGGTCCGGGGTGCAAGGGTGTTCTTGGCGTGGTGCCTGAAAATCCACAGGTGCCTGGCCTGCGAGGGAATTCAAGTTGCACGGAGCCTGCCAAAGAGGGAGAGGAGTAGACCTGGAGGTGGCCTCAGGGCTGGCAGGGGTGAAGTGATCTCCATGCCTTCTGTGCCTGGAGTCCCTGAGTCTGCTACTCCTTTGCCTTGCCGTGTGGCTTTGGGTAAATCAGCTTCCATCTCTGGGATCCGGGCTATGGGCATGGGCCTTGGCAGCTTCAGAAATCCCTTCTCTAACTCACGGGCAGGTGACACTAAGGACCTGAGACAAACACTGGACAGAGGCCACTTAGGTCTCTGTTCCTGCCTTCCAGAGGGCAGGGTCCATGCTGAGGGGTCTGAGGGGACTGAGGACCCAGAAGGCTGGGTGTTGCCCTCAGTGTGATTAGATGTGACTCCTGGCAGGTGTTTTGAGCTGAGGGAGGGGTGCCGGAATGTGGCCCTGGGCCGCTGGGACAAGCTGCACCTCCTCCTGTCTCCCTCCCCCAGTTCCAGCCTCTCTCAGGAGGGGGGTGGCTCAGACACTTGGGCTCTGCCTCACCTGCCAGCTGGCCGTGGCTGGAGGCCATGCCGTGAGGATGCTCACCTGGGGAGACGAGGCTGCAGGTTCCCTGACGGCCCAGCCTCCAGCCCTGGCAGCGGCAGGGCCTGACCAAGCCTGTCCCCATCCACTGGCCCTCAGCTGCCCCGTGCAGTTGGTGGCAGAGGGTCTTTCTCCCATGGGGCTAGCAAGCACTGAGAAGTAAAAATCCCCAGGTGTTCTGGCCAAGGCGCTGGACTGAGCCCAGGTCTGTCCTCACGAAACCTCTCCTCAGCCAGGGCCTTCAGTCCCTCAGCTGAGCCTGACTTTCTCCCCAGTCGTTTTCTAGGGAGCTCAGGTACTCAGATGCAAAATGTGGCCATTTCCCTGCACGCCCTTGAGTCAAGGGTGGCACAGACTCAGCACACACACCACTAACTCATTGTCTTAGCCCATGGCAGGCATCTCTAATCACTCACCGAGCTCCTTCTTGCTAAGCCAGGAGTGGGGGGGATGTTGTCTCTCCACACTTGTGTCTTAGCCCACAGCAGATATTTCTGATCACTCAACAAGCTCTCTCTTTCTAAGCTGAGACGGGGTGGGGGTTTGTCCTTCCACACAGGGCCAGGTCGTGGCCGGGACTGATCAGTCCCAGATAACCTTGCAGTCTGGACACTGGCTGGATCCTGAGGGCTCTTTCCAAAGTGCACCCTGGTCACCTGGAGGAGGAACTGGCCTGCTGGTGACAGTGGCCTTCCTTCCTAGAATGGACAGCAGACGGCAGCGTTCCCACTGGGCCTGGTCTCTCCTGGCTCTGGCGGCTGTGGTGGGGACCGTGGCATCGACCGGAGCCACGGTGAGTAGGCATTGTCATCCGGGGGCCCTCACAGCAGTCTCCCACCCAGGTGCTGTGGTCACTCCCAAATGGGTCGGCTCAGAGAGGCAGTTGGGGGGGCATGTGCTCTCAGGAATGTGTACCCAGAACCAGGCAGCCCAGCCCCTGAACTGGGGTCCTGGCCACTTCAGAGCTCCTGGCGCCTTGGTGGAAGAGGGCTGCGGGTGACTGAGTGGCCCCCTTCCGAGTGAAGGTGCGGCACGAGGCGTGTGCCCAGGATGGGTTGTGTCCCGCAGGAAGCAAGACGGTTAGGTATGGCTCCAGAGCTTGCCAAACTGCCAGGTTGTCCCCCCGATTAAGGTCAGGGAAGACCCAGGGCCCACAGTCCCTACCAAAAGCTCCCTCCAACACCACCTAGGTTGCTGAGAGACCCTGCTGGGGCAGCCTGGGGGCTGTGTCCTCCTGTCCAGCTGGTGGCGGTGCCCTCGGGTGTGGGGTGGGGGACAGGCCAGTCCTGCCGGCCGCTGGAGCCTCCTTCTACTGTGGGTGGGGGCGTTTCACCCAGGAAAACAGCCCGACGTCCAACAGCCTGGAGGGGGGCGCCGACGCCACGGCCTACTGGTGGGGGGAGTGGACGAAGTGGACGGCGTGCTCGCGCAGCTGTGGGGGCGGGGTGACATCCCAGGAGCGGCACTGTCTGCAGCAGAGGTGAGGTGCTAGGTGGGCTGTGACCCTGATGGACCCACCTGAGAGTGGGGGGCGGGGAAACAGGAGTGGGCGGCCCACCCTTCAGCTGCCGGCTTCTCACCCTAGGAGGGCTGTCTAGTGGTAGGCAACCCAGCCTCCGTTTCCCCTCGGGCCTCTGCTGGGGATACAGCTCTGGATGGGTCTCCAAATTGGGTTCTTCGTGCTCCAGGTCAAGCCTTTTCATGAGAAAGCAGGACCCATTTCTAGAGCTCCATCACTGAGGGGAGACCCCCTCCCTGGCCTTCTCCTTAGAAGACTTGAGTTGAATAATTGCAGGGAGAAGCGTAGGGATATGGCAGTTAAGAGCCCGTACAGTCAGAGAGACATGGGTTCGAATTATACCTCTACTACCACCTAGCAAGTCACTTAACCTCTCCGAGCATCAGTGTTCTCATCTGGGTCACGGAGAGTGTGCTGGAAGCCTCCTCGTATTTAGAACACGCAAAGCACAGCCCGGCACACAGTAAACGTTCTGGTCATTGTCACTCTTTCTGTGTCCTGAGATTCTGTCCTAAGGGCTGAGGATATAGGGTCAATCAAATATCATTCCTTTTCAGGATCTGGTTGGGGGAGGACAGTGTCCTTTCGGTCAGGGAGTCATGGAGTCAGGGAGGCCAGTCCACAGCCCACAGGCCACATTCAGGCCATCCCTGATGCAGGATCGGGGCTTGCAGCCTCCGTGCCAGCCCTGCCCAGAGCCCACGTTTTTCCACCAGGAGGAAGTCTGTCTCGGGGTCTGGGAACAGGACCTGCATGGGCACATCCAAGCGGTACCAGCTCTGCAGAGTGCAGGTGAGGCCTGGCCTGGCCTGGATGGGGCTGTGACCCTACCTTCTTCCCCATCCTTAGGCAGTTCTCAGGGGGCCTCCTGGTGGCCCTGGGCCTTTCGGATGTTGTCCAGAGCCTGCCCCTTCACGGAGAGCCTGGGAGCAGGGTGGATATTCTGCTGAAGAGAGGAATGTGGGGTCCAGGGCTCAGTCTGAGCTGTCTTTCCAGCCCCAGGCCACTGTCCCCACGCCCACATGTGCTTGGTCAAGAACAAGGACGAGGTGGCTTTGCATCTGCTCCTGGAACATCACAAGGGTCTCTGGCCCTGTGCCTTTGCTCACGACATTGGTGTGCCAGGCACTCATGGGGAGACTGGCATTGACCAGGCATCCCGCCCCTGCCGACAGCCCCCTGGGCTGCCCTCTGAGGCTGGTTCCAGCTCCTGCAAGGCCCCTCTGCTATAAGGTACCCTCAGCCTCCAAGGTGGCTGAGGCTACAGGAGAGGCTAACTCTGGCCCAGCCTGGGGGTCAGTGCTCCATGGGGCCAGGCTGGGTCTGTGTGTCCCCGTGGGGCGTGTGCACGTGTGTGCAGGGAATCAGGGGCTGCAGGGAAGCAAGTGACCATTTCTGTGTTGGCGTCACCTGGGATGCTGATGCCGGGGCTCCAGGGGACGCTTATGATCTCCAGAGTGAGACAGACCCAAGTGGGAGTTCTGGCCCCCTCATGACCAAGCTGGGCCCTGGGACACGCCTGTCTTCTGCAGGGTGGGCTCCTCTGTTATGAAGTCGAATCCCACCTTCTCTCTGGTTCAGTCCACGTGCATGCCCACCAGCAGACCCTGTTCTAGGGCTGTGGCCATTCCTGTGGACACACAGACAGGGTCTGCCAAGGAAGAGGGCGAGGGGGTGCCCACGTTGGCAGGGCCCTGGCGGGGATCCCATCCTCTCGGCCGCTGGCTGAGGATCTGGCCAGGGATGTGACTGGGGTGACATGGGAGGGTCGTTTCCAGAACACGAGGAGGGCTGGCCCACGGCGGCATCGGGGGTGATGGCCGCTCTGCCCTTCTGCTCAAGAGTGATGGGGGAGCTCGCGGGGGAACACAAGGCCACCTGTGGGCTGTGGGCCCTGCGTGGCCATCCTGGCTGTGGCCACTTCCTACTCAGCCTGGACACAAATGCCTTTGTCGGGCTGAGTTCCTCTGAAGCCTCCCTCCCTGTTCCCTCGTTTCCCAGGAGTGTCCCGCAGACGGGAGGAGCTTCCGTGAGGAGCAGTGCATCTCATTCAACTCCCACGTGTACAACGGGCGGACCTACCACTGGAAGCCCCTGTACCCAGGTACCTGCGGGTGGCTCTTCTGGCTCCCAGGACCAAACCTGGGCGAGTGGGGAGGCTGGGGCGGTTGGACGTAGAGCCAGGAATTGACCCCAGGGATCCTGAGCCCTGGCTTAGAGGTCTGTCCTCTTCCCCACAAGGCCTGTGACATCAGCCCAGGACTGACTATGGGGCTGAGTTGCCCGCAGGCCTGGCCTGTGAGGTCAGTGGTGACTCTCACTTACTCCTGGGCACAGACAGGAACCAGCCTAGATGAGGCCAAGCAGGGACTGGCTGCACAGTCCCACGGGGGTTGGGGTGTGCGGTAGGGCTGTTCTCTCTCTAATTCTCTTCCTCTTTTTTTTTGAGTCCAAGTCTCACTCTCTCACCCAGGCTGGAGTGCAGTGGCATGCTCATAGCTCACCGCAGCCTCTACTTCCCGGGCTCAGGGGATCCTCCCTTTTTAGCCTCCCAAGTAGCTGGGACTACAGGCATCTGCCACCATACCTGGCTTATCTTTTGATTTTTGTAGAAATGAGGTCTATGTTGCCCAGGCTGGTCTTGAACTCCTGGGCTCAAGCAACCCTCCCGTCTTAGCTTCCCAAAGTGCTGTGAGCCATTGCATCCAGCTTATTTTTTCAAATTTTATAGAGAGGGGAGTCTCCCTGTGTTGCCAGGCTGGTCTCAAAATCCTGGGCTAAAGCAATCCTCCCACCTCGGCCTCCCAAACTGTTGGCACTACAAGCATGAGCCACCACGCCTGGCCAGCTCCCTTTCTTTTTTGTGTGCAGGGGAGAAGAAGCAAGTTGTTTGCACAACAGTGTAAGTGAGTTGGCCTCTGCCGATCACCGGGCAAGCACTGGGCTGGGTGTCCAGGGCCAGGCAGCCCAGGGTGACCAAGTTGGCTCAGACCTGCAGAGGGGGCGTCTTGCATGGGTTTCAGGAGCTGCCCCCACTCACAAGGAGGCAGAGGTTGGAACTTGAAGTCTGGACTGAGGCAGACGACCTGTGGCTTGGTCCATTTCTGCCACCGGGACATCGTCTAGTCTCTAGGCATCAGTTTCCCCATCTATGCAGTGGGAACCATCTCAGCAGGAGGGAAAGGAAAGTCCCCTGAGTCCCGCATTCCCTGCCCGCCTTGAGACCCTGTGTCTCGTCTCCCCCGCCAGATGACTATGTCCACATCTCCAGCAAGCCCTGCGACCTGCACTGCACCACCGTGGATGGCCAGCGGCAGCTCATGGTCCCCGCCCGCGACGGCACGTCCTGCAAGCTCACCGACCTGCGAGGGGTTTGCGTGTCTGGAAAATGTGAGGTTGTTAAACGTTGTAGCAAAAGTACGGCGGGTCTCAGGGCGCCAACCGCCTGCCCTCCCGCCTGTCTGAGGCCGTGGTGGCCCCGGGGCCCGGCTGCAGCGCCCTCCAGCGGCCCTCTCCCCTCCCCTTCCTGCAGCCCATCGGCTGTGACGGGGTCCTGTTCTCTACCCACACGCTGGACAAGTGCGGTGTCTGCCAGGGGGATGGGAGCAGCTGCACCCACGTGACGGGCAACTATCGCAAGGGGAACCCCCACCTCGGTAAGGCCACCGGTGTTCCCCGGGGTTCCGGCAAAGCTGAGTCCGGGTCCAGGGTCCTGGTGTGTTTCTGTCGCCCACCTCTGGGATGCCCCCGGGCAGGTCCCTTCCCCTCTCGAGCCGCCTAATTTCCCATCCGGGCCCAGTGGGCTGGCCAAGTGTACTTAGGGCCTCCTTTGGCTGGTAGAAGGAGTAGCTCCTTAATGAGCACCACTGCATACCAAAGAGCACTTGCTTGGTGGCAGCCTGTAGGAAGTTGTTAATATCACACTTTCTATTTTATTATCATTATTTTTTTGAGCCGAGGTCTCATACCAAGCTAGAGTTCAGTGGCTTGATCACGGCTCATTGTAACCTTGACCTGGGGGGCTTCCGCCTCATCCTTCTACCTCAGTCTCCCGAGTAGCTGGGACTCCAGTCATGCTCCACCATGATGGGCTAATATTTGGATTTTTTGTAGAGATGATGTCTTGTTACGTTGCCTAGGCTAGTTCTGAACTACTGGGCTCAAGCAATCTTTCAGCCTCAGCCTCCCAAAGTGCTGAATTACAGGCATGAGCCACTGTACCTGGTAATACTACACTTCAGAAAGGGAGAAACTGAGGCCCAAGTCCCAGTCTCCCAGTGAGAGATGGAGCATGCCAGGTTCTGTGACCTGACTCTTGGAGCCTGAGCTGATCCTAGAGCCCTTCCTTCCCTGGGCAGTACTTGTCCCTTTTCAAAGCTGTGTGACACCGGGCACGGTGGCTCACACCTATAATCACAGCACTTTGGGAGGCTGAGGCAAGATGATCACTTGAGCCCTGGAGTTCAAAACCAGCCTGGACCACATAGCAAGCCCTTGTTTCTACAAAAAAATTGAAAAGAAATTTTGGTGGCACATTCCTGTAGTCCCAGCTACTCGGGAGACTGAGGTGGAAGGACAAACTGAGCCCAGGAAGTCAAGGACGCTGTAGCTGTGATCATGCCACTGCACTCCAGCCTGGGTGACAGAGTGAGACTCTGACTCAACAAGCCTTGTGAGCTTGGCCTTGTGTTTGTGTTCAACTCTGGCCCAGCCCTCATGGGAGGTGGGGATCTGTGTGCGTGACAACACCTTATACTTTTGAGAGGATGTCCCTTGTAACACTCGGTGTTGGACTGAATGCGTTTCTGGGTCTCAAGAGATGCTTGAGGAATTAAACAGGCCTATCACGACCTCCAGGGTGGAGAAGGCAGGGCAGCTTGAAACACGCTTTGCAGATGGGGAAACTGAGGCCCAGAGTGGGGATAACCTGCTCAAAGTCTCCCAGGGAGACCGGGCGAGTCTGGACTAGACCCAGTCCTGTTAGGGCCACAGAAGATCCAGTTGTCAGGCCCTGAAAGTGTCCTGAAGGTCAAGGGGATGGGCCTCCCGCCCCCCACATGAGGGACAGGGAGGGTGCTGGGGAAGGGAAGGCTTGGATGAGGGACCTGGAATGTGGAACTGATGAAGGCTAGGACTGGGAAGAAGGTGGTCTTGGGGCAAAGCAGCCAGTTGGGGAGTGGATAATGTTGCATGTCTGATCAGGGCAGTAGGCAGAGGGACCTCTCTCTGGCCAGGGGTGTGGAAGAACCCTTCCTTCCATGACCCTGCCTGAAAGGCTTTCTGCTGAACCCAGGCCCTGAGGATGGGGGAGCTGGCATTCTGGCAGCATGTGCCTTATAAACCACTTACTATGTACCAGGCGCTGTGGGTGCAGCAAGTCTGATAGACAGCATCCCCGCCCTTGTAGGGCTCAGCTGGGGGCCCGAAAAACAATTGCACCTGATTCTACTGGGTATTTACTGCCAGGCATTGGGTCAAGTCATTCACACCGGGCAATAGATCTACAGGGCAGGCACTGCCACTGTTGCCAAAATACGCAGAAACAGGCACAGAGGAGTCAAGTGACTCATCTAAGATCACACAGCCACAAGGGACAGATGGGGGGCTGAGCCAGGCAGGCTGATCTGGGTCTGTGGTCCTCGCCATTGAAGCCCTCCCCTGCCCTGGTGACCTGTGCTTGTTAGCCAGCCTGCACCAGCCCACGAGAGACGGGTATTAAATGCTCAGGAATCTTGTGAGCTGCTGCTCATTTAAAAATTAAAGTATGCAGGCCAGGCATGGTGGCTCAAGTGTGTAATCACAGCACTTTGGGAGGCCGAGAAGAGAGGATTGCCTGAGCTCAGGGGTTCGAGACCAGCCCGGGCAACTTAGTGAGACCTTGTCTTTACAATAAATAAAAAAATTAGCTGAGCATGATAGCGCACACCTGTAGTTCCGGCTACTTGGAAGGCTGAGGCAGAAGGATCACCTGAACCCAGCGGGTCGATGCTGGGGTGGCTGTGAGCGTGCCACTGCACTGCAACCTAGGCGACAGAGTGAGACTCTTGACGCCAAAAAAAAAAAAAAAAAAAATTAAAGAAAGCAAACATGTATTTAAAACAAAGTCATCACTTTCTAATCCATTTGCTATCCATTTTTGTGGTGGAAATATTCTACACAGGTGAGCTACCACGACTCTTCCCAACTCTGCCCAGTGACATCATGTTGCTAATTTGCAATTGGCCACAGTGGGAGTGTTTACACCACGGAAACTGACCAGTGCTACACATCCAAGCTCCTGTCTCATCCTTCCCCTAAAGAGCCTGTTGCTAAACATTTACATAGCATAGCTGGCCGTGAGGGATAGGTCAGGCTCTTCAGGGATGACAGTGGTGGCAGCCTGCAGAATGACTTGCTCTAGCGGTCAGGGCAGACACAGACATGTGGGTTCTCTCACCTCCCAAAGGGAGCCAGAGAAATGCACATTGGGCCCAGCAACCCTTTAATCTTTGAGAGCCCCTTCTTTCCCCGAAGATCCTTCAATCTAGGGGCTTTCTTTTTTTTCCTTTGGGTCAGAATCTCACTCTCGCTCAGGCTGGAGTGCAGTGACATGAACATGACGATCACAGCTCATCAAATCCTCGACCTCCTGGGCTCAGGTGATCCTTCTGCCTCAGCCTCCTGAGTAGCTGGGATTATAGATGCAAGCCACCATGCCTGACTAATTTTAAAAACAAATTTTTTTGTAGGGATGAGTTCTCACTATGTTGCCCAGGCTGGTCTCAAACTCCTGGTCTCAGGTGATCCTCCCACCTTGGCCTCCTGATGTGCTGGGATTACAGGCGTGAGCTACTGTACCTGGCCTATTACTGGGGCTTATTAAAATCTCTCCTTTTCCCCCAGATTGCCTCCTCCACCACCTGCTGGCAATACTTCTTCCCAACAAGACCCTTGGTCCCTTCCTGGTTCAGAGGACTTCTGGGATGGGAGGCCTTGGCGACAGGCCCTGAGTTGGCTGATGTTGCCCTGATGGAGACCTTGGCCTGGGTTCTGGCACACAGGAGGGCTTGGCAGAGTGCCAGATTCTATTCGCAATTCTCTTTATACTTTTCTAGCCTTTGAGTTTGTAATGCCTTTAAAATCAATGTGATGTTGTGACAAGATAAGATTAAAAAATAACAATGGTGACAAAGCGCTTGGTACAGGTCAAGGGCTCCTGGGTGATACAGAGTAGGACCGAAGTCTGATGACTCTAGCAAATTCAAGGCCCCTGTGGTCCCTGATGTCCTTCAGGAGAGGCCGGGCACCCACCAATGAGTCACCCATGGAACGCGATCCTGGGCAGGTGCCTGGCACGGGGGGTCAGCTGCTGGGACAGGACAGGGCCCAGGTGAGCCCCCCACACCTGTGTGGGGGTATGCAGGCCCTAAGGGCCACTCTCTTCCACCAGGTGCTTGGGAGGTGGTGTGTGTCACCCAGGACTGGTAGCAGAAATACTCCGCGCAGGTGGGCTACCTTGTCTCTTCCCAATTCTGTGCCCGGTGACATCATGTTGCTGGTTTGAAACTGGCCATAGTAGGAATGTTTATACCAGGGAAATAGGCCAATGCCACCCACCGGAGCGCCTTTCTCGTCAAGAGGCCACAGCCACCAGCAGGGCTTCACCCATCTCTGGGACGCCACTCAGTCAAGGGTTTTGCTGGGGCCAGTGACAGGCCTCTGGGGACTTGACGCCCTCGGTTTGCTTCCAGGTTACTCTCTGGTGACCCATATCCCAGCCGGCGCCAGAGACATTCAGATCGTGGAGAGGAAGAAGTCTGCCGATGTCCTGGGTGAGTATGTGCTGCCTGGCTGTTGTCTCGGACAGACTTTCAACCATGGGTCTTTATGTGCAGTGGACCAGAGGCTCTGACCCTAGGAACAGGAATGGGCCCACGGTGTGGACTTGGTCATAGAAGCCGGCTATGTGGGTGTCACAGGGAAGCCAATGTCAGCTCCGTGTGTGGAAAGACCTTGTACTCAGAGTTGGGGCTCGTGACGTCAGTCGGTGAGTCCTTGTCATTCGAGAGTCTGACATAGCACAAGCAAGGGTCACTGGAGACAGCATTCCCCGGGGGGCCATGAGGAGTGAGTCCCAGGTAGCCACCAGTCAAGGTAGCGCTGAGAGGAAGTAGGTAGCCAGCCCAAGGTCACGAGCCTGAGAGAAGCAGGGGTAGGATTTGAACTCAGGATTGGGCCTTCAAGTTGATGCGGACAGTCGCCCAGGGCAAGCTGTGCCTTGGTAGGGGATCTTCTCACCTGAAGATTCTGGAGGTATTTGCATGGTGGCCAGGTGGTGACCCCATCCTGGTGATGATTTTTAGACGGGCTCTCTGCTGGGCTGGGGCACTGGCCGGGCTATGTGCCACATCTGCACCCCCAGAAGTTGGCTTGAGGCAGGGGCTGACACCTGTGAGCCGCTCTGGGCTTGGCCTTGCCTGTCCCAGGCAGCCTGGGGAAGCAGGCTCTTTGGGGATCTGTTTTTGGACGCAGGCACAACCCTGAATCTGTCACTACCTGAGCTCACTCTTCCCACCCGCCTCATTCCCCACACCTTGGGGACTGTGTGAGAGGCAGGACCGAGCGGCTGGAACCCACCCGCTAAAGAGGTGCTGAAGGTCCTCAGGGTGTCCCCTGCCCAGAGTCCAAGGGCTGGCCCTCCTTGTGGGAACGGGGTTCTGAGTGTCCCCATCCCAGCAGGTCTGCACCACCCACCACCCCAGGGACTGCTTCTGGCACGGGTGGGGAGCCAGGCTTCTCGCCAGGCTGGTCACTTTGTCGCTCGCTTGTGGGGAGAATGCAGAGGCCAGGAAACTCTGCATTGTCTGAGCCGGTTCAGAACTCACGCTCTTGAAACAGATGCATAGAAGTACTAAGGACAGCCCTGGAGCTCTGGGAAGGCTGCGGGAAGGAAGGTCGTTATTATCAGGAAACAGATTTTGGAAGAGGGCCTTGGAGTTAACCCTGAGCTTGTACCTAGAAGCAGGGCCCAGGGAGCCAGGCCCTGCACACTCCTACTTTGCAAATGTGGACTCGAATTTTTTTTTTTTGAGTCAGGGTCTCACTCTGTTGCCCGGACTGGAGTGCAGTGGCACGATCACAGCTTGCCACAGCCTCTATCTCCTGGACTCAGGTGATTCTCCCACCTCAGTCTCCCAAGAAGCTGGAATTACAGGCACCTGCCACCATGCCTAGCTAGTGTTTCAGATTTTTTTGTAGAGACGAGGTCTTGCTATGTTGCCCAGGCTGGTCTCAAACTCCTGGACTCAAACGATCCTCCTGCCTTGGCCTCCCAAAGTGCTGGGATTAGAGGCGTGAGCCACTGAGCCTGGCCTGGACTCTAACTTAAATGGTCTTCTGCCATTCCTGCATTGAGGGTATTTTCCAAGGAGACATGTCATCTGTCTGATAATGAATTGCATCTGTCTGATAATGAATTAATTCTCCTGGCTGCCTCGGGACAGGCATCTGTCTGATAATGAATTAATTGTTGCATCTGTCTGATAATGAATTAATTGTCCTGGCTCCTCTGTTCATGTTGCATCAGGAACTTTGGAAGCTGACCTCGTCTTCTCCCATGGGATAGTTTCTGGAACTGGCTTAAAGGACACCTTTTGGAAGACAGTGTCCCTGAGTGCCGAGCCCACCTCCTCCTCCCTCCTATCCCCAGCTTTTGAGGCTCCATGGAGGCCCCAGGGAGGGCCAGCTCCCCCTAGCCCCCACAATCTCTCCAGCTCTAGGTGGTCCTTCTTGCCTGCAGGGGCTGCAGGAGACAGAGCTGCTGGGCCCAGTGCATGTTCCTTTCTGTCCCAAGCTTCCATCAGACTCGAGTTAGGCCCTGGGAGGACCATCTGCACCCTGCCTCAGCAAGAAGGTGACCCAGGGTGCTCCAGGTCACCTTGCCTAATTGGACACCCCAGCCAGACCTGAGTAGATGGCTTGATTGGGTGAAGTGTCAGTGTGGTCATACCAGCACTGGCAGCAGTACGTTTGTCCCATTTAGAGTGCAGGGCTGGTCCACCAAGGAAGGCCTGGTGGATGGTGCCCTATGCCAGCCAGGCCTTGATATGGGTACTGGAAGGGGTATCATGGTCCCTTCTTTGAGTCCAGGCCGGGAGGCTGGAGGTCATGCAGCAAGTCTGGATGACACAGCCCTGTGCCTGGCCAGCACCTGCTGTCCAAAGCGTGCCTTCCAAGGGATGCTGACTCCCCTGGGCCTGACTGGGCCACTTGGTCATGGCACTGGTTCACCACTCTCCAGCCCCTTAGCTCCCCTCATGTGGAGTTGTAAGAATAAGACCAATTGGATGCCCGATTCTGTTCCATCGTCTAAGACGAGTCCTCAATCGCTTTTTTTAGGCTGATAGGAAAGTGTGTTTGCCTCTCAAAGGTATGCGCTGGCCCGGGCCACATGCTGGCCATCGGCAGAGTGCCCGTCTCCCCATGATGGGAGTCTCCTGTCTGTGGTCTCCAGGGCAGGGTCGTGGAGGGCGGGCTGGCTGTGGTGCCTGACTGCGTAACTCTGGCTCCTCCCTCCCACCCGCCTGGCCGGAGTGACCGTGGCTTCACCCTTCCAGCTCTTGCTGACGAAGCTGGCTTCTACTTCTTCAACGGCAACTACAAGGTTGACAGCCCCAAGAACTTCAACATCGCCGGCACCGTGGTCAAGTACCGGCGGCCCATGGACGTCTACGAGACCGGCATCGAGTACATCGTGGCGCAGGGGCCCACCAACCAGGGCCTGAACGTCATGGTGTGTACACTGCGGGCTTCGGGGTGGGAGGGGGAGGACCCACGAGCATGGCTCCCCAGAATCTGGCCATGGCTGGGGCTTGCGGCCATGACACCGTCCATGGCCCCGCTGTGTGTGTGCACCTGATGGCATCACCGTGCTGCTTGGGTGGGGCCTTGTTCATTCAGTCACTCAGTTATTCACTTGTTCATTCACTAATTCACTCCCTCATTTATTCATTCACTCAGATTTGAATTCATTCACATAGTCTCCCATTGACTCATGAATTCATCTTCCCATTCATTGCTCAGCCAACCACTCACCCTCTACTTCATTCATTCATCCATTCATTCCTTCACTCATTCACCCATCCAGCACTGGGGTTGGCTCCCTCGGTGGACCAGCCGAGGCTCTGTGCTGACCTATTTCCCAGTCCTTCAAGAACTCCACAGGGCATGCGGAGAGCCAAGGGCAGCCTCAGAGGCTGGCACTCCCTACTCCACAGTTGAGGGACTGATGCCCCCCACCTGGTCTTTTGCTCCGCCCCCCCAAAAACACTGTGGGGTTTGTATCT
Source organism: Carlito syrichta (assembly GCF_000164805.1). Lineage (NCBI taxonomy): Eukaryota > Metazoa > Chordata > Mammalia > Primates > Tarsiidae > Carlito > Carlito syrichta. The sequence goes on along the minus strand of NW_007258114.1, from coordinate 213,983 downwards.
GGTTCTCAATGCTGGAGGACCAGGGCAGTGCTTGTGTCCTCCTGTCCACCCCTGACATGGCCTCCCAGGCTGTTGAGGATGTCTGAGGGGGCATCTGGGCCTGTTTTGCCCAGCCTGTCATGGGCTGTCCCATGGAGAATGGAAATGAGCCCATAGTAACTCGGTGCTCCAGTGCCGAAAACATGAAGAGGACTTGTCAGTGAAGTTGGTGACACTGACATGGGCAGTCCTGGTACCCGTTGAGACCTGCTGGTTTTCATGGGGCTGAGGGAGCACCGTGGGGCTGGAGCCCACCCACTCGAGCAGTTTTGACTTCCAAATCCTGCCATGGTGGGCTTCGTAGCCCTGCTTTGCTGGAGCTGATGCTGAGAGAGGCAAGTGACGTGCTCAGTCAGAGTCATAAGTGGCACAACTGGGTCTTGAAACCAGGCCTGCCTGGTGCCAGAGCATGATGTGGTTTGCGTAACTGCTGTGCGGTGCAGGGAGGGGGTGTCTCTCATTGGGGGTACTCCCCCACCTCCCCTCACTGCCTCTTAGCTGAAGCGCTTCCCGGCGTGGCAGTAGAATCCAGTGGAGGCCAGGCATTTCCGTGGCCGTGCTCCCCTGCCACTGCCCCCGAGGTGGGCTGGCCATGCGGCTCCAGCTCCTGACTGCAGGTCAGGGTCCCCAGGAAACACACCTGAGATGGAAGTTTGCATGCAGGAGGGTTTGGGGGGCGCAGCCCTAGGTGTGGGGTGTGAGGGGCATGGGACTGGGCAGAGGGAACTGCTGAGCTGTGATGCTGCCCAAACACCAGCCTCAGCCCACCCCAACGGGGTCTGCGTTACCTCAAGTCGGGACGGGCAGAGAGCATGGTATTGTTGTCGGGTGTAGCTGCCCCTTGAGGAGGCGTGACCTTGGGAGAGACAGCTCCCTCTGGCTGGGGGACATGCCTGGGGCAGGGCACAACTGTGAACTCTCACAGGGCCGACTCTAGGCGACTGGCTGGAGGATGGGCTCTGGGGGGCCACACCCCCTGCTCCATTTGGATACGTGCACATCGTACAAGTTGGCCTTGGCAGGAATGGCTGTCTAGAACTCGGGTTGGTTTCTTTCCCGGGGCGCCTCCCTGGAGGAAGGTTAGAGGGTCTCGCCAAGTTGCCTGGGTGGGTCTCGAACCCGCGGGCTCAGGCAGTCCACTCACCTCAGCCTCCCAAAGTGCTGGGATGACAGGCTGAGCCACCGAGCCCGGCCTATTTTTTTTTTTTTGAAAGCAGGATTTATTGAGTGGACAGAAAAGCTTCCACAGTGGGAGGGGACCCGAGGGGATTGCCCAAAGCTGACACTTATTGTTTCCCTCTCCTGTCACTCATTCAAGACTCCCCTCAGCCCCTCAGCTGGTCCGGGTGGCTTACCTGGCGAGCTGACCCTGGTCTCTATGCCCTTCTCAATCCAGGGTGCCGCCTTCCTTCGGTTCCCACCACAGTAGGTCAGGGGGAGGCCCAGAGATGCCAGGTGGGTCAGCAAGACCAGCCTGGGCTACTTGGGCGAGACCTTGTCTCTACAATAAATCCTAAAAGATTAACTGGGCATGATGACGTCCATCTGTAGTCCCAGCTACTTGGAAGGCTGAGGCAGAAGCATCGCCTAAGTCCACCAGGTCGAGGCTGAGGTGACCGTGAGCGTGCCACTGTACTCCAGCCTGGGCAACAGAGTGAGACTCCAACTCAAAAAAGAAAAGAAAAGAAAAGAAA
>NW_007258114.1:201207-212063 GCF_000164805.1 Carlito syrichta | reverse complement strand
CAATCCTTCCGCCTCAGCCTTCCAAGTAGCTGGAACTACAGGCGCACGCTACCACACCCGCTAATTTTTTGATTATTGTAGAGATGAGGTGAGGAATTATAGGCTGAGCCACTGAGCCTGGCTTGTTTTTTCATTTTTATTTAAAATTCAGGGGGTTAGCTGGGCTCGGTGGCTCAGCCTGTAATCCACTCACCTCAGCTGCTTTGGGAGGCTGAGGTGAGTGGATTACCTGAGCCCACGGGTTCGAGACCTGCCTGGGCAACTTGGTGAGAACTCATCTCTACAATAAAATTTAAAAAAATTAGCTGGGTATGGTAGCGCACGCCTGTTGTTCCAGCTACTTGGAAGGCTGAGGCGGAAGGATCACCGGAGCCCGGCAGGTCGAGGCAGACAGAGTGAAGTGACAGAGTGAGACTCCAACTCAAAAAAAAAAAAAAAAGAGGGATTCGGGGGTACAAATGCATATTCATCACATGGACATATTGCATAGTGGTGGGGATTGGGTCTCAGGTGGCCCATTCCCCAGATAGGGAACATTGCGCCCCATAGGTAATTTCTGAACCCTAACACCCCTCCCCACCTCCCCCCTTTTTGGTGTCCCCATTGTCTATTATTTCCATCTTTATGGTCATTTAGTTCCCACGTGTGAGTGAGAGCATGCAAGGTTTGGTTTTCTGTTTCTGAATCAGTTCCCTTAGGATGATGATCTCTAGATCCATCCATGTTGCCACAAAGGACATAGTTTCATTCTTTTTTATGACTGTGTAGTATTCCATGGTACATACATACCACATTTTTAAATCCAGTCTATTGTTGGTGGGTACCTAGGTTGCTTCCATGATTTTGCTATGGCAACTAGTGCTGCAATGAACATGCAAGTACAGGTATCTCTTTTTTTTTTGAGTTGAAGTCTTACTCTGTTGCCCAGGTTGGAGTTCCATGGCACACTCATGACGACCTACTGGGCTCACACGATCCTTCCACCTCAGCCTTCCAAGTAGCCAGAACTATTGGCACACACTACCATTCCCTGCTAATTTTTTTTTTTTAAATTGTAGAGACGAGGTCTCACCAAGTTGGTCTCGAATTCTTGCTCAGGCAATCCACTCACCTCAGCCTCCCAAAGTCCTGGGGATTATAGACTGAACCACTGAGCCCAGCCTTTTTTTTTTTTTTTTTTTGAATCAGAGTCTCACGTTCGTCACCCGAGTTGGAGTGCAGTGGCACGCTGCTCTCGGCCACTGCAGCCTCGACCTGCTGGGCTCAGATAATCCTTCTGCCTTAGCCTTCCAGGTAGCTGGAACCACAGACATGCTTCACCACACCTGGCTAATTTTTTTATTTATTGTAGAGACGAGGGAAGTCTCGCTATGTTGCTCAGGCTGGTCTCAAAACCCTGAGCTCAGGCAATCCTCTCGTCTCCGCCTCCCAAAGTGCTGGGATTACAGGCTTGAGCTATCGCGCTGGGCCCAGGTATCTTTTTTGTATAATGACTTCTTTTCCTTTGGGTAGACCCCTAGCAGCGGGATTGCTGAGTGAAATGGTAATTTCACTTTTAGTTATTTGAGAAACCTCCATACTGTTGTCCACCGAGTTTACAATCCCACACTTCTAAGGGCCATCCTAGCTAAATCCTAGTAACACGTTAGCAGTCTCCCAAAGTTCGTGCCAATGTGCAAGATTCCTCTTGATAGGAGAGTGCTCTCAATGGTTCCTGTTGCCTGGCCCTGCGGTTCCATTGGTGTGTGTTCCTTCTCCCAGGACTTCCCTGGATGGGTGAAGATATGACTTAGCCTGAGTTGCCGGTCTGGTGGCCAGAAGGGGAGAGCAGGCCAGGTCCTGAGAGAAGGCCACGTGGTCATGAAGGCAGAGGTCTCAGCATCATTTTTTTTTTAAGTTGGGATCTCACTTTGTTGCCCAGAGTGGAGTACAGTAGCAAGATCACGGCTCACTCCAGTCTCCAACTCCTGGGCTCAAGTCACCTTCTCACCTCAGCCTCCTACAACGTGTAGGTGTGTGCCCCCACACCCAGCTAATTTATTTTATTTTATTTTATTTTATTTTAGAGATGGGATTTCTCTATGTTGCCCAGGCTGGTCGCAAACTCCTGGGCCCAAGTGAGTCTCCTGCCTTGGCCACCCAGAGTGCTAGGATTATAGCTGTGAACCCCTGTACCCAGTGTCTGCGTCCTCTTAAAGCAAAGGGGGAAGTGCTAGCTTTATTTAACCGGGAGGAATGGGACAATTTCCAGGCTCAGAAGATTCGGGGGAATCTGAGATTTCAAAGCTTTCAAGCATACTGACTCAGAGCGCCACACCCCCAGGTCTCAGGGTCCCCTCTCTTCTGGTTGGACTCTGGCTTGGGTATGGTAGACCCTGAAGAGTAGAGAAGCCAGTCCTCTCTGGTTCTCTGATCCTCTTCGGCCTTCTTTGCCTTCCAGCTATGGGAAGTGTCCTTATCGGTCACCAAGCAGGCCTCCACCTCAGACTCTCAGTGTCATTCCTCAATACTTTGGGTTCCAAAGTCCCTTATAACTTTTAACCCTTAACCCTCTCCCCGGTCAACTCTTAAACCCTTGAGCGATGACCCCGCTAGAGATCAGGTCACCAAGTCTTCCCTGGTGTCCCCTCCTGGCCTCCCGTTGGTGAACCCGTTCACGACTGTACCCTTGCCTTCTGGGGGTCACTTTGCTCCATGAGCTGACAGGTGAGCTCCTTATTGCCCCTGCCAGGTGGGTGGTTCTGCTCCAAAATCCCATTGTATTTTGTTTTTATTTTAATATTAATTTTTGAGTCGGGGTCTCACTCTGTTGCCCAGGTTGGAATGCAGTGGTACAATTACAGCTCACAGCAGCCTCAACCTCCTGGGCTCAGGCAATCCTTCTTCCTCAGCCTCCCGAGTAGCTGGGACTACAGGCACGCACCACCACGTCTGGCTAATTTTTTGACTTTTTGTAGAGATGAGGTCTCACTATGTGCCCAAGCTGGTCTGGAACCCCTGGGCTCAAGTGAGCCTCCTGCCTAGACCTTCCAAAGTGCTAGGATTATGGGTGTGAGCCACTGTGCTTGGCCTGAAATTGCATTTTAGAGTCAGTTTCCTAGACTTGACTACTCTTGACACCTGCTATTTTTGGTTGGAATCTCTGGAAAAAGACTGAAGACCCTCCCAGGGAGAGGACAGCTGAGGTCTGCAGAGCAAGAACTTGCAGGGTGGGAGGAGGTCTCAACAAAGGCTGCCACCCATTCCACAGGGAGCTCTGGAGCTTGCATCACCTGAATTGGGGCAGGGTCTTTGCCCTCCCGCATTGGTTTGCATTGGGGGCTCTGGGTTAGAGGGTGCTGGGCTCAGGGTGCTATGATCACTTCGGATTTCTGGTGGGAATAAAATTGGGGTTGGGGTTTAGGTGGCTTCACTACTAAAAAAATTATCTGTGAGTCCAGGTATGGTGGCTCATGCCTGTAATCCCAGCACTTTGGGAGGCAGAGGCGAGAGGATTGCCTGAACCCAGGGGCTTGAGGCCAGCCTGGGCAACTTGACAAAACATCATCTCTAAAATAACTCAAACAAAATTAGCCGGGTGTGTGGTATGTGCCTGTAGTTCCAGCTACTCGAGAGGCTGAGGCGAAAGGTTCAGCGGAACCCAGGAGGTCAAGGCTGTGGTGGCTGTGATCATGCCACTGCACTCCAGCCTGGGCAACAGAGTGAGACGCCGACCAAAAAAAAAAAAAATTATTTGCACAGTGTGTCCTGCACATTGCGGATCTCCCTCCGTCCCTCCCCTGGCATGGCCCTGTTCAACTATTTTTTAATTTAGTACATCTCTAAGCACCCAATGTCCAAATACACTCATATTCTAAGGTTCCTGGTAGGCCTGAGTTTTGGGAGGATCCTAACCCACCCACCACAGAGGTCGATCAGATTCCCCTCTCCAAGAGGTTGTCCAGGCCACCTGACAATCTCGGATGAATCATGTCTTTAGTTGGCCAGGGTCAGGGGTATGGCCATGGGCATGTTCCAGGGAGCCGGGAAGGGGCTGGAGAGAGTGAGGAGGGGCCGGGCCTTCTTACCCCCGCACAGGTGTGGAACCAGAATGGCAAGAACCCCTCCATCACCTTCGAGTACACGCTGCTGCAGCCACCACACACGCACCACGTCCGACCCATTTACTACAGCTTCTCTGAGCCTGCCTCCGAGAGCGCCGAGAGCCAGGAGCTGGACGCGGCCGGGCTGGTGGGCTTCGTTCAGCACAACGGCTCCCTCTACGGCCAGGCCTCCTCTGAGCGGTTGGGCCTGGACAACCGGTTGTTTGGCCACCCGGGCCTCGAACTGGAGCTGGGCCTGAGCAGAGGCCGGGAGACCAACGAGGTGTGCGAGCCGGCCAGTGGCGGGGCCTGCGGGGGAAAGGGCTTCCGAGGTAACCAGGAGGAGGGCAGAGGAGGAGCGGGTGGGCTAGGGGTTCCCAGGGAGAGGGGCCTTGGGTAAGGGGTCTCCCGGACCTTCAAACGTCTGCAGGTTGGGCGCAGTGGCTCACGACTGTAACCGCAGCACTTTGGGAGGCCGAGGCGGGAGGATCGCTTGAGCCCAGGGGTTCGAGACCAACCTGGGCCACGTAGTGAGACCTTGTCTCTACAAGAAATAGAAAAAAGAAATGAGCCGGGCATGGTAGCAGGCACCTGTAGTCCCAGCTACTTGGGAGACTGAGGTGGAAGGATCACCTGAGCCCAGAAAGTCAAGGTTGAGGTGAGCTGGGATCGAGCCACTGTACTCCAGCCTGGGCAACAGAGTGAGACCCCCAACTCAAAAAAAGAAAGTCTACTGAAGAGGTTAACCTGAGGTGCCAAGGACTTAAGTCTTACTTTGGGCAGACGCAGGGCTAAGGATTTTGGATACGCCCTTCTGCACCTGCCTTCTTCGAGGTAGATTGGCTCTCCCCATTCGCAGATGGATGACTGAGGCTTAGAGACTTGAGGTTTAGAGAGAGGGAGGCACACAGTCCACCCCGAAGGGGCTGTGAGTCAAACCCGGGACGGTCTGACCCCAAGGCCCGCTCCCTGGCATACTTCGTGGTGCACCCAGGCTCCCTGGGCTCGAGTAAGTACCAGGGAACAGGAGCTGCGGGTGGCCCCAGGCACTCCTTGGCTTGTGGGCATCACTCTGCCTCCGTGTTCACCCGGCCTCCCTTCTGTGTCTGTGTGTCTGTCTCTCTGCATGTCCTCTCTTCTTGCAAGGACACCAGTCATTGAATTCAGGATCCATCCCAAATCCGTGATGATTTCATGTCGAGATTCTTAATCAAGTACATCTCCAAGCACCCAATTTCCAAATATATTCATATTCTAAGGCTCCTGTAGACCTGAATTTTGGGAAGACCCTATCCCACCCACCGCAGAGGTCGATCAGATTCCCCTCTCCAAGAGGTTGTCCAGGTCACCTGACAATCTTGGATGAATCCTGTCTTTAGCTGGGCAGAAACCATCTTCCGGGTTCAGTCTCTTGTTTCCAAAGCTTTTTGTTTGGGACCCTCCCCCAGGGCAACCCTTGCCCCACGGCCCGAGGGTGCTCGAGGCTGAGCCTGCCGTCTCCCTCCCTAGACCGCAACACCACGGTGGCCAGTCTCTCGGGGGACAAGGATGACCAGGAGATGGACGCCCGCTTCTCCTCCCAGGAGTTCCTCTCGGCCAACGCCATCTCTGACCAGCTCCTGGATGTGGGCTCTGACTCCAAGGAGCTCACCCTCAATGAGACTGTGAACAGCATCTTTGCCCAGGGTGCCCCGAGGGGGTCCCTGGCTGAAAGCCTCTATGCGGATTACGAGGACAGCGAGGGGGTCGGTGTAGACCTGCTCAACGGGTCCTACCTGGAGCTGAGCAGTGACAGGGTCACCAACGCCTCCTCCGAGGCCCCTTTCCCCAACATCAGCGTCAGCCTTCCCACCTCGGCCGGGAACAGGACTCACAAGCCCAGGTAGGAGGTGCCTCCCCCAGCCCCGTCCAGGGCCTTTGGGGGAGGGGGGTGCCAAGGCCCAGGTACAGAGTGAGGCCTCACTGGGCGCCGTGGCTCATGTCTGCAATCCCAGCACTTAGGGAGGTGGAAGTGAGAGGATTACCTGAGCCCAGGAATTCGAGACTTGGCCTGGGCAACTTGATGAGACCTTGTCTCTGCAATACATCAGAAAATTAGCCGGGCACGGTGGCGTGTGCCTGTAGTTCCGGCTCCTTGAGAGCCTGGGGCAGGAGGATCGCCTGAGCCCAATAGGGTTGAGGCTGTGGTTGCCGTGAGCATGTCACTGAATTCCAGTCTGGGCGACAGAGTGAGACTCCAAGGTAAAGAAAAAGTGAGGCCTCGCTATGGTGAGTCTGGCTGGAAGGACTAGGGACCTCGAGGCAAGTGAGAGAGAGCCTCTGCTTCCGCATCTCCTGCCCACCACACTTGGGTCTGAGCATGAAGCCAGAGGCCTGGGCCATAGCGTGTACCCCCCACAAAGCTAGGGCCAGGGGTTGGGGTCAGTGCTGGGCCCTGACAGGTACAGTAGACACTGGACTGGATGCTTGCAGCCCTGAGCTCGCCTCGTGAACTGGGGACAGGGCTCAGCATTGTATGTGCTTGGAAATTCATCATCATCACAGTCACCCCCAGTGCTGGAGCGGCCATCTGGGACTCAGAGAGGGGACACAATGAACCCCAGATCACAGAGCCCAAGGAGTTGGGGCCCTGGGTCTAAGTCTGGACTGTCCTTGAACATGTGGCTATTGGGGGGTGATGCTCCAGGTAGCCCCCCAAGTGTGGCACACTTCAGCTCCAGCCTTTACCACAGGCCAGAGGGGAGGTCAGGAAGGATCCTGGACATTCCTCAACAAGGCCCAGCCTCCAAAACCAGCATGCAGGGCTGGAGCTACAGCTGTCATGGGTGGTGTGAGGGTCCACTTGGTGCCAGGTCCCAGAGCCAAGGCCACAGCTGTGGACACCTGGGCATTCATGGCTGGAGACACTTGGACAGTCATGACTGGAGACACCTTGACAGACATGGCTGGGAACACCTGGGCAGTTACTGCTGGGACACCTAGACAATCATGGCTGGGGACACCTGGGCAGTCAGGGTTGGAGATACCAGGACAATCACAGCTGAGGACACCTGGATAGTCACTGCTGGGGACACTTTGGTAGACACAGCTGGGACACCTGGGCGGTGGGGATGGGGACAGGTACAGGCCCGTCGGTCTTTGTGTTGTTTTCTTTTCTAAAGACCCATCCAACCCCTTGACCGTAGACCTGAGCCTGACTTGAACCTCAGCCAAGTCATGGGTGCTGAGACGACCTCCCCGGGCCTCAGATCTAGGGCTTACTCTCAGGGTGAGGCAGTCAGCAGCCATCCTCTCAACCCATCCCCATGGACAAGGGCGAGTGTGCGGGAGCCCCGGGGTGCCCACCCTTTCCTCAAACAGTTTTCTGAGGCCTCTGGCTCCCACCAGGCCTACAGTGCTCAGGGGGCACCCAGGGCATGTCTGGCGGGTTCTGGACGGAATCCTTTGCAGAGGTGGACTGAGGGGGCCTTGGCGCCCCTGTCGCTGCTCCTCTTCCCACGGGGGTGGACAAGGCTGTCTGTTCACCCTGCCCCTTGCACCCTCAAAGCCTCCAAGGCATGGGGCCTCTGGCTGGTTTGAGGGGCTTGGTAGCTGGCGTGGAGTAGCAGGTTCTGCTTTAGAATGCAGGCTCTGAGTCTGAGAAGGGTTCCCAGCAGCAGGCCGGAAGGCCACAATCGGACAGCAATGCCTGTGTGACCAGCCATTGAATCTCAATCCTGAATCTTTGGTGTGGGCCTGCCTCACCTCCCAGTGGGTCTGGAGTGTTACTTTGCATCCGTGTGGGGAGCACATGGTAAGGCCTCAGCAAACAGCCACTTTTAGAAGCACAGTGAGCCCACGGATTCGAGACCTGCCTGGGCAGCGAGACCTTATCTCTACAATAAATAAAAAATTCAGTCGGGCGTGGTAGCGCATGCCTGTAATTCCGGCTACTTGGAAGGCTGAGGCGGAAGGATCGCCGGAGCCCAGCAGTCGAGGCTGCGGTGGCCGGGAGCGGCCGCTGCACTCCAGTCTGGGCGACAGAGTGAGACTCCGACTCAAAAAAAAAAAAAAAAAAAGAGAAAAAGAAACAAAATGAGAGGGGCCAAGGTGTGAGGATCGCTTGATCCCAGCCTGGACAATATAGCAAGACCTCGGCTCTATAAGAAATAAAAAAAAGCCAGGTGCAGTGGCTTCCGCCTGTAATCCTAGTACTTTGGGAGGCCGAGGTAAGAGGATTGAGCCCAGGGGTTCGAGACCAGCCTGAGCAACATGGTGAGATCTCGTCTCTACAATAAATTTTTAAAAAAAACAAAACAGCTGGGTGTGGTTGTACGCACCGGTGGTTCCAGTCAGTTGTAAGGCTGAGGTGGAAGGATCGCCTGAGCCCAGCAGGTTGAGGCTGTGGTGGCTGTGAGCATGTCACTGCACTCCAGCTGAGCAACAGCGTGAGACTTCACTTAAAAAAAAAGAAAGAAAAGAAATAAAATTAGCTGGGTGTGTGGTACGTACCTGTGGTTCCAGCTACTTTGGCGGCTGAGGCGGGAGAATCACCTGAGTCCACAAGGTCAAGGCTACAGTAAGCTGGGATCGTGCCACTGCACTCCAGCCTGGGGGACAAAGTGAGACCCATAGTCACAAAAACATAACACAACAAAACAAATTGAGCATTTAAGGTAGGAGAGGGACCTTGTAGGACCTATGGCCTCATATGGGGAAAACCTTCTTTGAGTAGGTTTGTCAGGGTGGCACCAAGTCCCCACTGTGCAATTCACCTTAAGGCATGCGCAACTTGTGAGTTGCACCTATCTCTGCCCTCCTCTGGGCCTCAGTTTCTCCCTCTCTCAGTGAGGGGCTTATCAGGGGGTGCCTTCAGCTCAAATAGCCAGTGATCCCCAGGCCAGGGTCATGACACAAGCTGAAAGATCCTTAAACCACATTTCATTTCATTTTTTATTTAAAAGAAAAGAAATATATATATATATAAATATTTGTCGGGAGTCTCACTGTGTTGCCCAGGCTGGAGTGCAGTGGTATGATCATGGCTCACTGCAGGCTCGATCTCCTGGGCTTAGGACATCCTCCTGCCGCAGTCTCCCAATTAAACTACATTTCAAAGAGTCTCTCCTGCCCCACTGCGGTTGAATCTCACCCTGTCTCCAACCCCGTAGGGACATACTGGGTTTCCAGCGCCTGTCTCAGGCGCAGGGATTGATACGGTGTGTTTTAAACACTCAGAAGGCCCTGATTCGGTGAGACGAGGCTGCTCTCCCTAGCCAGGCCACCATCAAAGGATGCTACCCAGCGAGCGAGGGGCCCAAAGATGGTCTGGAGTGATAGGGGTCAGAGGGAGGCGGCAGGGGAAACTCCCAGGACAAAATAGCCACGTCTTGGCTGAGTTGTCCAAACACAGGAAGTCGAGTCTGCTCTGAGAGCAGTTGAGATCAAAGGGGAGCCCAGAAAAGAAAGGCTATTTTCATCTTCCCAGAAAGGCTTCAAACAATCAAGGGAGGGGTCCTGTCACCAGACTCCGACTTTGGGAACAAGCGTCTGAGACACAGACGCAGAGTCCCTCTCTGCAGCTGGGGGGGGGGCAGTGTGAGGGTGGCGGGGGAGAGAAGACAAGAGCCCTTTCCGATTCACGTATAAACAAACACGGTCATTTCTAGCTCCTAGCATGGCCTGTGTCCGGGCAGCCCGCTGGGCAAAAGCCCCCTGGCGAGTGACAGGCCATTCGAGCATCCCAGCGACCTCGCCAGCCGGCATGAACCCCAGTCTGGCAGTTCTGATTTGCACAGCTGAGGAGGTGGTATCTTCCTTCCTGTTGGAGGCGTGTGCAGGGTTGGGGGCTCGGCGATTTCCTGGGTGTTTTGCTCCTTGGTGCGACTTCCAAGAACAGCACCCAGCAGGCGCCGCCGTGTTGTGAAAATATATGCAGGGTTTTGTTCAAGAGCAGCACGCGCTGTGGCTCACGCGTGCTGCTGCGCGGGGTGGGAGTAGGGGGGAACGTGTGGGCAGCCCCTCCAGAAATACCCTTGGTGCTGAGAATCCAGAGGGTTATTTTGAACCGGGCCGCTCGCTCTTGAGAATGAGTCACCGGCCTGCTGGCTCAGAGCGTGTAATTAGATAAAGATGGCGGAGCGTCTCTGTGGGTGGGTGGAGGGGCACGCATTGGATCTTTTCGGCTCTTTTTATTCTTGGGGAGAATCTGAGGCCGCTGAAAGCAGGGTGGAGTCCTAATCCGTACAGTTCAGTGTTTTCCGAATCAAGCCTTCAGGATTGGTGTTCTGGGTTCTTCTTCCCCCTAAAAGGATGGACTCACCCCAAGCTGGGTGCTGTTAGTGGGACCCGTGGGGTTTCGGGTCTTTATGGATCCTTTGTTCTGAGATGTCAGGGTCTTGGACACTCCTACCCTCATTTTTACAGTTTTCTCTCTTTTTAATTTTTAAGTTATTTATGAATTTTGAGTCAGAGTCTTGCTCTGCCACCCAGGCTGGAGTGCAGTGGCACGATCATGGTTCACTGCAGCCTCAACCTCCTGGACTCAGGTAATCCTCCCGCCTCAGCCTCCCGAATGGCTGAGACTATAGGTGTCCACCACCAGACTCGACTATGGTTTTTTTCTTTTCTTTTCTTTTTGTAGAGATGATGAAGTCTTGCTATGTTGCCCGGGCTGGTCTTGAACTCCTAGGCTCAAGCGATCCTCCTGCCTCGGCCTCCCAAAGTGCTGGGATGACAGACATGAGCCGGGCTTGGTGGCTCAGCCTGTCATCCCGCGCCTTTGGGAGGCCGAGG
>NW_007258114.1:185867-201005 GCF_000164805.1 Carlito syrichta | reverse complement strand
AAAAAAAAAAAAAAAAAAAGACAGACATGAGCCGCGGCGCCTGGCCTGCTCTTATTTTTAAGGAGGGAGAGGGTACCTTCCTATTCCCCCTGGAATCTGTGATGGGGCAGGAATATGTTCCTGGCTTGAAGCCCCCAGGTGAGGGAAGCCCTGCTGGCTTTGATGGACAATGAGATCAAGCCTCCACCCCCTGGACTGCCACCCTTTTTGGGTTTCCTCCTCCCTCCTTTCTCTCCTCCCTCCATCCCTTCCTCCTTAGGTCTAGGTGCTGCATTAGTCATTTCTGGGGTCTCAGATGCACTGTCACCACCTTCATCCCCAAGCTCTACCTGGCATTGGGGTCCTCCCAACAACTAGAAGCCCAGTCCAAGCAAAACCTAATAGTGACTCCCACCCATTGGTTTCACGGACTGTTAACTCTCAGTTCCATCCAAACCACGTCTCCATCGCAGAATCAACTAGGAATCCTTTCAGGATGTAAGGCCCTGTGACCCCTTAAGCTGGACCACCGAAGTGACTGAAGGTCCGGAAGAAAGGACCTGTTGATTGGGCCAGATTTAAGCCTGTGGAGGATATCAGGGCGAAATCATCCCTAGCCAGCCCCTCTCAGCCCGGAGGAAAGTGGTGTTGGGCAGTGCAGCTCACTGCACAGTCCAGTTTAAAAGGGAGGTCAAGGCAGGGTATGGTGACTCACGCCTGTAATCCCAGCACTTTGGGAGGCTGAGGAAGGAAGATGGCTTGGGGCCAGGAGTTTGAGACCAGCCTGGACAGCACAGCAAGACCTCGTCTCTACAAAAAATCAAAATATTAACTGGGCCTGGTGGTGCATACCTATAGTTTCAGCTACTCAGGAGGCTGAGGGAGGAGGATCGCTTGAGCCCAGGAGCTGGAGGCTGCGGTGAGCTGTGATTATGCCACTACACTCCAGACTGCGTGACTGAGTGAGGCCCTGGCTCAAACAAATAAAATAAATAAAAGAAAGAAAAAGAAAAAAAGGGAGGCGGAGGCTCAAAGGACCTGCAGTTCTCTGGCTTGGGGGCCACAGAACTCCATGGCTGTGTCTTGGAGCTGCCGCCGCCGTCTGTCTTCCTTGGCTTCCCCTCCTCCCCTGCTGAGCCCAGAATGCGCCTGCATATTGGATGTGGAGGCCGGGCCCAGGCACACCTACCGGTTCAAAGAAGCAAACAGTCCTAACAATAGTTGGCTTTGGCTGCCCGAGTTCCGGCCAAGAATCATAGCCGGTGGCTGGCCAAGACCCAGCCTGCCGCCCCCCCAGCGGGTGTGTGTGGCCTCACGGACCTGAGCTGCCACGTGGGCCGTGGCCACACCCCTGTCTGCAGCTGGGGCTTTTTTATTTTGATAATTGGAGGCTGAATGGCAATTGCCCCCCCCCTTGTTTGATCAGAGTCCCAGCAGTGGGAGGTAGGAGACCAGAGCTGTGGAGCATTCTCAGCACATAAGACGCCCTCCGAGGTCCCTTCCCGGGCGAGGAGAAGGAAGCCCCTAGCTGGTCCGATAGCGAGAAGGCTGTGTGTGTGTAGGAGGCCCCGGACGAGGCCGATGGGCCCTGAGTTCCTCAGTGTGCCCCCACAAAGAAGCTTTAGCAGGGTCAAGGCAGTTCTTTTTTCTTTTCTTTTTTTCTTTTTGAGTTGGGATCTCACTCTGTCACCCAAGCTGGAGTGCAGTGGCATGATCACGGCTCACCCATTGCCTCCTGGGCTTAGGCAATCCTCCTGCGAAACTGCCACTGCACCTGGCTAATTTTTAGATTTATTGTAGACAAAGTCTCGCTGTACTGCCTATGCTGGTCTCCATCCTGACTCAAGCGATCCTCCCGCCTTGGCCTCCCAAAGTGCTGGGATTAGAGGCGTGAGTTACCGTGCCTTGCCAATGTGGTTATTGAGATGGAAAAAATGCCAGTATCTATTCAGTCCTAAACGTGCTCTGTCCTGTCCAGCTTCAGGCAGTGGGAGCTGTGACCCTGGTGTGCATGGATTCTGCCCATAGGCTCAGGACAGGCATGTGTTATAGAGAATGCACCCGCCCAGGAATGCTCACTCCCCCAAAAGGCAGAGCCCGCGAGTGAGTCCTGGAGTTCTCACTGCCTCCTCTGCTTGACTTCCCTTCCAGGACCAGGCCCAAGGCACGCAAGCAAGGTGTGAGTCCAGCAGACATGTACCGGTGGAAGCTGTCGTCCCACGAGCCCTGCAGTGCCACCTGCACCACAGGTACCGGTTCCAGGGGACCGACAGACAGCCCCTGCTCTGAGCCTGCCTCCAGGGTGATGCAAGCAGGGGCTAGGTGGGGCCCATCTGCTAGCTAGTGCTTGTCTGGTAACTTCCTGACCCCAGGAAGCAGTGTGGCATGGACAGGAGTTGGGTGTTGGGTGAAGGCTTCCTTGTCCTCATGGTGTACAGATCTGGGTCAGGCCCAGGATCCCAGGGTCACCCAGGCCAACCCCGCTCCCCCATGTTCTCTTGTCTGTTGCTATTCGTGTCATGTCTTGTTTGGGTTACAAATGAAAAATCTCACATGGTAAGGATTTTATTTATTTGTTTTTGGGGTCAGGATCTCACTCCATCGCCCAGGCTGGAGTGCAGTGGCATGATCAGGGCTCCCTGTAGCCTCAACCTTCTGGACTCAGGAAATTCTCCCACCTCAGCCTCCTGAGTATAGGCATGTACTACCATGCCTGGCTGATTTTTTGATTTTTTTGTAGAGATGAGGTCTTGCTGTGTTTCCCAGGCTGGTCTCCAATTCATGGGCTCAAGCAATCCTCTTGCCTTGGCCTTCCAAAGTGTAGGGATTACAGATGTGAGCCATTGTGCCCGGCTTGTTTTATTTTTGTTGACAGCAAACATTGGAAGGAAGAAATAGATACTTGTGGTCTACAACCGAGGGGATGGGTCAAATTCTAGGATCTTGTCAGCAAGAGAAGGGTTGGGAGGGAAAAGAGACTCCCTTGGGGTGCCTGCACAGACAGATCCATGTGCCTAGTAAACACTGAACTGGGATTTGAACCCATGGCTATCTGGTTGTGAGGCCAGCCACCACTACACTGAAACACTGGCTGCAGACACAGAGGGCTGGGGCTGCCCCCTCCACCTGTTCTGGTGCCCTCCCTGGAGGATGCTGCAAGGCCAGATGTCAAACCCAGGACCAGGAGGCGGGTGCACTGGCAGGGGAGAAATCGTAGGGAGAGTCCCAGGGATGGCTCCGAGGCTACACGTTGTCTAGACTTAGTGCTTCATGTTTGGGTATAGATAATGCCTGGCTGCCCCCTCTCAATACATGGTGTAGCCGGGTGCAGTGGCCCACACCTGTAATCCCAGTACTTTGGGAGACCAAGGCAGGAGGATCGCTTAAACCCAGGAGTTTGAGACCAGCCTGGGCAACAGAGCGAGACTTCGTCTCTACAAAAGAGGGAAAACTTAATCAGGTATGGTGGAGCATGCCTGTACTCCTGGCTACTTGGGAAGCTGAGGCGTAAGGATAACTTGAACCCAGGAGGTTGAGGCTGCAGTGAGCCGTGATCGTGTCACTGCACTCCGGCCTGGGCAACAGAGTAAGACTCTGACTCAAAAAAAAAATGTATGGTTCTCCTGGCCCCACCCTGGCACCCTCAACCCTGGCCAGGGCTTTAGATGGCCCTGCTGTCCTGGTCAGTGAAGATGCAGGGCGGTGAGGCAGTCTGAGCTTGTTTACAGTCCTGGTTGGCATCTCAGGAGCTGGGCTCTAGAGAGGGTGGTGGCCCTGCTGGGTCTGAATGGACCATAAGCCTTTACATTCTACTCACCCCAGCCCTGCCTCTTGGGCTGAAGACCGGGCTTTCCCTCCTGTCACGAGAGTCCCCGAGTAGGGCACGGGGGCACTGAGTTCGCCCCTGTATCCAGCATCTTGGAGAGGACAAAGCAAGCTCTGTGGGCTGCGCGGTGAGTGCTGGGCTGGTGCCGTCTGGTAGACCACCTGCGTGCCCTCCGAAAGTCGCTGAGCCTCGGTTTTCCACGTGTGAAATGGGACACATACTTATCTCAGGGGTAGTGTGGGGATTGGTGGGGAGCAAGAAATAGACTGTCGGGCTCGGTGCTCAACAAATGGGCGCGCTGCTGTGACTGTGCCTGGCGCAAGGTGCAGATGTGAGCATGCTGAGAGTGGCTGGTGTCGGAAGTGACCCTGGACCCGCTTTCCACGGGGCTGTCCCGAGGGGGCTGAGCCTGATGGTGGGGTGCTCAGGTGTCTGCTTGGCCATTGTGGGCCTCCCTGAGTTCCTCCCACATCCTGGCCGGGGACTCCAAGTGTGCGGGTGCTGTCACCATCGTCATAAAGTGTCTGGGAGCATCTGTGTTTCCTCCCTGACATGTCACCGGCTGGGGATGTCCCTTATGTGAAGCAGTCTCAGGGGCCTGATGGACAGCCTGGGACTGTACCTCTCCCAACAGCAGAAAGCTACTGGGGGTGGGGGGTGGGGGTTGGGGACAGGGTCTGTCCGTGTGGCCCAAGGTACAAGTGGGACAAAAGGGAAAAGACAGAAGAAAGTGCTATTGGGTGCCAGTAAGAGGAAGAAAGGAACAGCTCTGCTTCAGAAGAGGCTGCCAGAGAGAGAAGGAACCAGGAACCGCAGGAGCTAAGCGGGGATGGGGAGGCAAGGAGGGGAGGGGGAAGGGAGGAGAGTGGGGGGAGGGAGAAAGAGGGAGGGAGAGAGAGAAGGAAAGAGAGAGGGAGGGTGTGCAGGAGGGAGAGAGGGGGGAAGGGAAGGAGGGAGAAATGGAGGGGAGGGAGAGGAGGAGGGGAAGAGAGAGAGAGAGAGACAGAGAGAGACAGAGAAAGGAGAGAGAGAAGAGAGAGAGGAGAGAGACAGAGCGAGCGGGCACTGGGCAGGAATGACCAGTACAGGGGCGAGGGTCTCCACTTTCCCAGACTGGCTGCCCTGCGGCTCTGGCCTCCTTGCCTCCCAGGGTGGCCTCACCATGCTGTGCTGGAGGCTATAGACACTCTTGGTGCTCGAATCCAGTGCTCATGGCTTTGGCCACTCTGGAAACCCCGTCTTGTGGGGTGCTGAGGCCACGCTGGGGCGGTACCGGGATTTACGGAACTCGAGTGTTATCTAAGCGTCTTCGGGCCCACCTCACCCCGCCACATGCTTTGCCAGGAGCCCAGATCCATGGTTAGACCCATGGGGAATGTGTCTACTTACCCTGGGCTTTATCCACAGTGGGCACCCCGTTTTGCTGACTCTTTCAGACCCCCGTTGGAGTGGCAGCCATGTGGGGCTCGAGTCTGCCCTCTGTTTGGTCACAGGTGGTGGTTTTCAAACTGCACCCCCCAGTCTCTCCAGGGCACAGTGAGGGAAGGGGAGCCAGTGGGTGCCGGGGTCACCTCTCTCTCCTGAGTGGAGTGAGCCCACCTCAACTGTGTCCCACATGGGGGCACTCGCTCACTTTTCTGCTCGTTTGTTTTTTGAGTCAGGGTCTCACTCTGTTGCCTGGGCTGGAGTGCAGTGGCACAATCATGCCTCAGCTTCCCGGGCTCAGGTGATCCTCCCACCTCAGCCTCCCGAGTAGCTGGGACTATAGGTAAGCACCACCATATCCGGCTGATTTTTTTGGAGAGACAAGGTCTTGCTCTGTTGCCCGGGCTGGTCTTGAACTCCTGGGCTCAAACAATCCTCCCGTCTTGGCCTCCCAAAGTGCTGGGATTACAGGCCTGAGCCACTGCACCTGGCCGCCTGCTTACTTTCGTTTATAGGGGCTGGTAGCTAAGGTTTGGAAAGTACTGTTTTCCAAATGACACACAGGGTGTTCAGAAAATGGACCATACGATTCTTACAGGCTCTGGACGGTTCCCATTTCAGGGATGAGCAGACTGAGGCCCGGAGAGGAACACTGAGCTGGGACTTGGATTCCAGCCTCTCTAGACCAAGGCCCGCTGCGTTCCCTTGATGACAAGAATACTCAGGCACTTGGCGAGGGTCTGCACGTCCTGGAGCCCGTGCCTCCCTGGGCCCCAGAACTGGTGTCTCTGAGGCCTGGAACATTCCAAGCAGACCTGGCCAGGAAGCCAGCCTCCCCCTCTGAGAAGGCTAAGGCTGCACAGCCTAGCGCTGGCAGGAGGGGACCCGTGATTGCAGCCTGGCTCGTCCTTTACGGAAAAAGAGAAAAAAATCCCGGTGTCGGCTGCGTCCCAGGCCGTTTTGTTCCACCAGGGCTGGGGCTTGGAGAGACAGGAGCCGCTGGCTTGCAGACACGCGCCTCTGGGTGGCTGGGCTTGCCGTGGATGGGGACGTCGATTTCCTCCCGGGGGCACTGGCAGCCGCAGCCGGGACTACCCGCCGTGCCCGTCGTCCGGGAAGGCTGGGCCTGTCTCTCTCCGTCTCACACGCCGGCAGCAAATCCCAGCCCCACCCTGAGGTCTTTCCCACTGCCGATGACTCTCCCTGGGTCATCCTGCTCCTTGGCAGCAACATGCTAGGCGAGGGTGTGGGAGACAGGAGATAAGGAAGGTGGAGCTGTGGTCGAGGAAGGGACACAGCCAGGTGAGGGCTACCTTTTGCCCACCGCCCCAGTGGGATTTACAGGAAAGTACTGGGTGCTGACAGAAACAAACACACACTGTGATGATCACAAAAAGTCTCAGGGTGCAGTGTCTCACACCTGAATCCCAGCACTTCGGGAGGCCGAGGGGAGAGGATCGCTTGCCCAGGAGTTCGAGACCAACCCGGGCAGCAGTAAGACCTCATCTCTACAAACAAAACAGTCGGGCGTGGTGGTGCCCTCCTGTAGTCCTAGCTACTTGGGAGACTGAGGCAGAAGGATTACCTGAGCCCAGGAGGCCGAAGCTGCGGTGAGCTGTGATTGCACTGCTGTACTCCATCCTGGATGAGAGTAAGACTTCAATTCAAGAAAGAAAAAGACAGAAAGAGGGAGAGAGAAGAAGGAAGAAAGTTTAAGACGACGGACAAGGCCCAGGCCTGCCACAGGAGGCTAGGGGTGGAGCTCCTGAACATCCAGCATGGCCTCTGAGCAGGCTGGCGAGGGCTGGAAGGTTAGAGAGAAAGAGAGAGAGACAGAGGAGAGACAGAGACAGGGAGACAGGAGAGACAGAGAGAAAGAACGGGGGTTAGTTCCCTGTCACCATAAGAAGTGCCCAGTGAGGCCTGCGTGGCACCAGAAAGAAATGAACAGTGTAGAATCAGGGCCTCCACTCACAAGGCTGGCTGCCTCGCAACTGCGGCCTCCATGCCTCCCAGGGCAGCGTCACCACCAAGAGGCTGTATGTGCTCTTGGTACTCAAATTCAATGCTTGTGGCTTCAGCTACTCTGGAAACCCCATTCTGTGGGGTGCTGAGGCCAGGCCAGGGCAGTGGCAGGCTTTACAGAACGTGAGTGTCACCTGCGTCTGTGCAGACGCCCCTGGGAGCGTCATTAACCCCTCCCTGCTCTGTGCCCTGCCAGGACCTCGGCCTGGGGTGGTTAGACCAATGGGGAAGCTTCCCATCCACCCAGAGACCTGTGGTTGTTGAATGAGTAGCAACAGGGGACACGGGGCTGAATTTACCTCTGTAAGGGCCAACGCCCGGGGTCTGTGACATATGAACTGGGGTGGCATGGGAGCTGTGAATCGGAAAGCCACACCCACAGAGCTGCCCTCACCCAGCAGTTCATAAGCAAGTGAACTGTTGTGACCCCCAGACCAGGAGGCTGGGCTCTGGGGGGCTGGGCGACTTAAGTCCCGAAGCTTATCTGCTGGCCTCCAGGGTGCTGCCTGTCTACCACGTGGCTCACGCGTCCTTCTCTGTCCTGATCCCAGGGGTCATGTCGACATACGCCATGTGCGTCCGTTACGATGGTGTGGAGGTGGATGACAGCTACTGTGATGCCCTGACCCGCCCCGAGCCTGTGCACGAATTTTGTGCTGGGAGGGAGTGCCAACCCAGGTACCTGCCACCGAGGGCCCGGGAGGGGTATTGGGGGTGGGAGGTGTGCAGGGGCTCCGCCCGTAGGCGCAGTCCAATGTCATGTCCTGGCTCTTTTTTTTTTTTGAGTTGGAGTCTTACTCTCGCCCAGACCGGAGTACAGTGGCCCCTCCCGGCCACCGCAGCCTCGACCTGCTGGGCTCCGGCGATCCTTCCACCTCAGCCTTCCGAGTAGCTGGAACTACACGCATGAGCTACCACACCCGGCTAGTTTTTGATTTATTGTAGAGACGAGGTCTCGCCAAGTTCCCCGGGCGGGTCTGGAACCCGTGGGCTCAGGCAATCCACTCGCCTCGGCCTCCCAAGGTGCTGGGATGACAGGCTGAGCCACCGAGCCCAGCCATGTCCTGGCTCTTAAAGGTGCTTTGTGGACGGGCCCGTGGGGGCTTTTCCAAGACGGGCATGGGGACCCCGCCCCTCAGAGTCCTGGGTTTTCCCAGGATTTGCAGTATAATCTGTCACTTTGCCTTGCATACAGTAGATGCTCAATAAATGCTTGCCACTGTGGATTTAGAAACCACTCTCACGCTACTCTCTATTAGAGTGATATCTTTGCATCCCCGCCCCCCAGGCCTACATGGTGACTTTTATAAGCCAAAAGGGTTTATTCCTGAAATTCCACGCCAACTGGCTGTCCCTCGGATGTGGGTGGGGGGCCCCCTCTTTCTAGCCCCTCAGGCCTTCTGCTCTGCCTGGCAGACACAGACAGTGCCCTGAGCTCATCCTCCCTCCAGCGAGGATCAGGGTGGGAGTTGGTTCAGGGTCCTCAGATGATCCTGCGGCCACCAATTGTCCCGCTCCAAGAAGAGCTGCCCCTCAGTGACCAAGCCCTCTTGTCCCCTGCACAGCAGCCAGGCTTCCTCTTCCCTTCCAGCCTGTTGCACCGGGGGCCCCCTGATCCCTGAGCACTTTGCTCCTTTTTGGGAAGGGCAGAAAAGCCACAGCCATCCCCAGAGCACTGCCTGCTGGCCTGGGGTGAGGTCTGGCGGGACCTTCCCTTCCCCTGGGAGCCTCACCGGCCATGTAGTCCTCTTATTCCAAATCTGTCTTTCCAAAGTCTGGGGCCCGGCCCATACCCTGTCCAGCGAGGAAACCAGGGGTCTGCCCTGGCATGCTAGAAATGCCCTCTCTCTGGACACAGAGCCAGAAACATGTCTTCTGTTCATTGTTCAGAGTCCCGGGGGGCCACAGACACCTGTGTGACACAGCAGAGCACGTTGGGACAAGAGGGCCATGGCATAC
Source organism: Carlito syrichta (assembly GCF_000164805.1). Taxonomy (NCBI): domain Eukaryota; kingdom Metazoa; phylum Chordata; class Mammalia; order Primates; family Tarsiidae; genus Carlito; species Carlito syrichta. The sequence goes on along the minus strand of NW_007258114.1, from coordinate 191,791 downwards.
TCAGGACGCCCCCACCACCCTGTGGGTGCTCCCTAAAGACCCCAGAGGTCTGCACCCTAGGGCCTCACCGGCTTCCTGTCTGGCTTAGCCTGTCACAGTTAGGAGGAGGGGGCTGTGTTGCCTCTAGGGGTCCCGGCCACCCAGCGGGAGGTCGTTGCTGAAGGCCGTCCCCTCCCGAGGCAGGTGGGAGACCAGCAGCTGGAGCGAGTGCTCACGCACCTGCGGCGAGGGCTACCAGTTCCGTATCGTGCGCTGCTGGAAGATGCTGTCGCCCGGCTTTGACAGCTCGGTGTACAGCGACCTGTGTGAGGCGGCCGAGGCCGTGAGGCCCGAGGAGCGCAAGACCTGCCGGAACCCGGCCTGCGGGCCCCAGTGGGAGATGTCCGAGTGGTCGGAGGTGAGCAGGGCGGGGCCAGCCCAGGGCGCCGCAGCCTGGGAGTCTCCTTTGCACCGTGACGCCCACCCTGCCGCCCTGGCTTCCTCGCAGTGCACGGCCAAGTGTGGGGAGCGCAGTGTGGTGACCAGGGACATTCGCTGCTCGGAGGATGAGAAGCTGTGTGACCCCAACACCCGTCCTGTGGGCAAGAAGAACTGCACGGGCCCCCCCTGCGACCGGCAGTGGACCGTCTCCGACTGGGGACCGGTGAGGGCGGGGCCCGGGGGCCTGTTTTAGGGGCGGTCAGGGCAGGAGGCTAGTGAGAGAGGACCCTAGGGCCTTGCCTCCATGTGCCTCAGTTTCCCCATTTTTCCGGAGCAAGGACGAGGGAAGAATACTTCACCGAGCTAACATAGGAATGCAAACCACCGAAAGTCAACGGCCAATGTCCCATTCCCCTTTATAACCTCTGTCTGTCTCTCTGTGTCTCTCTCCCTGTCTCTGTTCTCTGTGTCTCTGTCTCTCTCTGGGTCTCCCTCCCTGTCTCTATCTCTGTATGTTTCTCTGTGTGTCTCTCTCTGTCTCTCTCCCTGTCTCTGTCTCTGTGTGTCTCTCTCTGTCTCCCTGTCTCCATCTCTATCTCTTTGTCTTTCTATGTCTTTCTCCTTGTCCCTGTCTCTGTGTCTCTCTCCCTATCTCTGTGTTTCTGGTCTGTCTCTGTGTCTTTCTTTCTGTCTTTGTGTCTCTCTCTGTGTGTCTTTCTTCCTGTCTCTGTATTTCTGTTTCTCTCTGTATCTCTCCTCTGTCTCTGTATCTCTGTGTCTCTTTCCCTGTCTCTGTGTTTGCTTCTCTCTCTGTCTCTCTCCCTGTTTTTGTGTTTCAGTCTCTCTCTATATCTCTCTCCCTGTCTCTGTGTTTCTGTCTGTCTCTGTCCTTGTCTCTGTGTTTCTGTCTGCCTCTAAGTCTCTCTCCCTGTCTCTGTCTCTCTGTGTCTTTCTCGCTGTCTCTCTCGCTATCTCTGTATTTCTGTTTCTCTCTGTATCTCTCCTCTGTCTCTGTATCTCTGTGTCTCTTTCCCTGTCTCTGTGTTTGCTTCTCTCTCTGTCTCTCTCCCTGTTTTTGTGTTTCAGTCTCTCTCTATATCTCTCTCCCTGTCTCTGTGTTTCTGTCTGTCTCTGTCCTTGTCTCTGTGTTTCTGTCTGCATCTAAGTCTCTCTCCCTGTCTCTGTCTCTCTGTGTCTTTCTCGCTGTCTCTCTCGCTATCTCTGTATTTCTGTTTCTCTCTGTATCTCTCCCCCTCTCTGTATCTCTCTCCCTGTCTCTTCTCTCTGCGTGTTTATCTCTCTGTGTCTCTCTTCCTGTCTCTGTCTATGACTTTGTCTCTCTGCCCGTGTCTTTCTCCTTATCTTTGTGTCTCTGTCTCTCTCATCTGGAAGAGAAATGCCAGCCGGGGTCCCCTCTGGGTGGTGGGTGCACAGATGACCTTTTTAGGTGTGCTTTTCTCCGGGTATTTGGAACACGCATTACTTCTGTAATTAGAACAGAAAATGTTATTTTAAAAATGGTCACCACGGCAACCGCTTCCACACACTGCCTGGGGAGCTCCTCTCCCTCGGGGTTGGCGTCCAGTGGGGAGGGGGGTGAGCCTTGTAGAGTGGCCCCCGCCCCTCACCCGGTGTCCCCCGCCTGCTCCCTCCCTCCTGCAGTGCAGCGGCAGCTGTGGGCAGGGCCGCACCATCAGGCATGTGTACTGCAAGACCAGCGACGGACGTGTGGTGCCTGAGTCCCAGTGCCAGATGGAGACCAAGCCCCTGGCCATCCACCCCTGCGGGGACAAGAACTGTCCCGCCCACTGGCTGGCCCAGGACTGGGAGCGGGTGAGTGTCCTAGCGCGCAGGGCCTCCCACCCCCTGGAGAGCGTTGGCCGGAGAGGACTGGCCCGAGAGCCAAGTGGCTGGGACGACAGATGGGTGAGAACGAGGAGCGGATTGCAAACGGCGGAGGCACAATTTCCTAAAAATCAATTTAAAATGCAGAAAGCCAGAAAGGTAGGAAAACACCTTACAGTGTCCCAAATCTGCACAGCAGACACTAAGTGGTGACTCAGGGCTGGCATTGCCCCACCTGGGCCCCGAGGTTCTTTTACCGATGTTCGGGCTGCGTTTGCTTTGGGTCCAGGGGCCTGTGCAACCTTTCAGTGTGACCAGCCTGTCATGGCGACCCGCCCGCCATCGTCACCAACCTGCCATTTCAGACGAATTGCACTCGAACAAATTGCTTTCAACCGACAGCTTCAGGCAGACTACCATTAACCAGATAATCTTGGGCCAGATTGTTTTCTGCTAAATTGATTTTGGCCAAATCATCGTTGGCCAAATTGTTATTAGCCAATTTGTTTCAAAACAGATGGTTTTGTGCTAAATTGCTCTTGATCAGATCCATTTGGAGCCAAGTGGTTATCGGACACAGAGTTCTCAGCCACTTAGCCGCCAATAGAAGCGTTCTCACCCAATTGCTATCGACCAAACCGTTGTCACCAGAGTCCCTATGGGCCACGCGTGTTCAGTCCTCCCGGGCTGACCCACCCCCTTTGTCCCTGGCTCAGTGCAACACCACGTGCGGACGCGGCGTGAAGAAGCGGCTGGTGCTCTGTATGGAACTTGCCAACGGAAAGCCACAGACGCGTGGTGGCCCTGAGTGTGGGCTGGCCAAGAAGCCCCCCGAAGAGAGCACATGCTTCGAGCGGCCCTGCTTCAAGTGGTATACCAGCCCGTGGTCGGAGGTGAGTTCCTCGGAGGCTGCCCGAGGCCAGACCTGAGTGCTAACCTGTCACAGCACCTCTTCTCCTGTTCCAAACATCGCTTACCTGCCTCTTCCCAACCTGCGTTGGGACTTTCCATCTGGGGAAGTTTCCTCAACTCTGCCAAATCAGCTGGTGTGAGGGTCACCACCTCCAAGAAGTCTTCTCTGATTGCTCCCCTGAGCTTTCTGCAGAACTTGTCTTGGGCTGTTGAGGGGCCCAATCAATCCGGCCTTGAACTGTGGCCTCTCAGTTTGTGTTTGGTAGCCTGATCCCTGCCACAGGGCAAACATGCCAGGTGGGCACTAGGAATGTATGGGCCTTCAGGAAGCCACAGCCAAGGCAAGGACATGGGATTTGAGGAGGCAGTATTGGTGGGACTTGCACCCCAGGTCAGGACACTGGCAGGACCAGAAGAAAGGCCGGCAGCTCTGTTGACACAGGCCTGGCCCCCCTGAGATTCTGTGGGATCCTTGGCCTCCAGAATGTCCCAGCTTCAGGGTGTCAAGTGGAACAGAACTGAGATCTTTTTTTTTTTTGAGTCAAGGTCTCACTCTGTCGCCCAGGCTGAAGTGCTTATGAGTGGCCTCCTGGTCTCAGGCAATCCTCCTGCCTCACCTTCCTGAATAGTGAGACTCCAGGCGCTTGCCACCATGGCTGGCTAATTTTTTTACTTTTTTGTAGAGATGAGGTCTCACCAGGTTGCCCAGGCTGGTCTTGAACTCCTGGGCTCCAGCAATCCTCCTGCCTCAGCCTCCCAAAGTGCTGGGATTATAGGCGAGAACCACTGCGCCCGGCCAAGAGCTTCCCTCTCTCTGCAGATAGGAACAGAGCCCTCGCCTCCTGGGCCAAGGCCTAGCTCCTTGCCAGAAGGATCTCCCTCCCACTGGTATCACAAGGAGGGGAATCTTTTCCCATTTCTCGGAAGAAAAAGCAGAGTTCAGAAAGATAGCTGGCCCGGTCCGGGCTCCTATAGTTACTGGGGGTGAAGCAGAGGTGGGACATCAAGTCTGTCCATTGTCCCCAAATCTCATGGGGGTGGGCAGTGAGGAGTCTGCAAAGCAAAGGAGGACCCCAAACCAGCCCCTCTCAAGGGATCCGGGGCAGGAAGCCCTGGGCACAGAGGGTCTTCTTTGGAAGAGCAAACGGGTGACTTAACGTCTCCTGCTCCCACTTACTATGGAGATCTCTTTGTGGGAGTCCAGAGCCCCCAGGTCATGTGGACACCCCTATATCTCCGTACCCCACACAGGCAGTCATGTCCAGACCCCAACTTTTACTAACTCAGGTCAAGCTCTACACACTGTCCCCTCGACGTCTGCTTAACGGCACGCCGTTCCTGTGTCCCCACCTGGCCATGCCACAAGCTTCTGAGAGGAAGGGGCTCGTGAAAAGTCCAGAGGGTCTCCGAGAGTCACAGCCAGGGACTGGAGGACAGGGGCCCCCGGGGCCTGTGCTGCCATGGCCGGGCTGTGTGACCGGGTCTTTAGTGGCCTCTGTCAGTTTCCTCGAGGGTCAACTCTGAATACCCAGGGGACAAAACGGGGGTGTCAGACAGCACTTGGGCCCAGAACGTTCACTGTGATATGCTCCTCAAGTGTCTCAGACCCTGATGCCCGAGGTCTCCACGTCTTGACCGCTGTGGCAGGTGGGTGCCTGATCCTAAAACGTCGGAGGTCAAGGAGAAGCCTATGAGATGGAGCAAGTCTGGGATCCCAAGAGGGTTGCCCTTTACTCGGAGCGTGGGGGTCTCGGACCTCCAGCCCCGCCTCCTCCCAGGCCCAGGGCCTCCACCCTGCCCTCCACGGGGCCTCTGCCTGGTCCACGACCATACATCCTTGCTCAAGGTGGAGCACTACACTCTCTCCCTCGTTTCCTGTTGCCCACAGAAGGATCCTGTCATGGGGAGGGGGAAAGCTGAGGGTGGGCCTGGGACTTCCCAGGGGAAGTCGGGCAGATCCAGGGCCTGAAGGGGAGCAGGTTGGGCGGGGAGGGGGGGACGGGGGTCCTGGCTGGGACTGCGGCCAAGTGCCTTAGCTTCAGATGGGAGGGCTGTTGTGGGCCCGGGTTCAGGACCCACCAGGTGCAGGTACTGGCTGGATGATGGGTCGTGGCTGAGGGGAGAGCTGCAGAGGGAGAGGACCCCAAAAGCCTGGAGCACCGGGGGAGGGGCCCCCCGTCACCCTGGTGAGCAGGTGGCTTGGCACAGATGGACGGGGGGCATGTGAGCTTCCATCATTTTTGCCCCTGGCTGGGCACCCCCTTCTCCTGTGGCTCCCCCCACCCCACCATGATGCTGGTGCCTGGCAGCTGTTCCGTGAGTGTTTGTTCCTCCAGCTGCCCCGTCCTGACCACTCCCCAGGGGCAGAGGAGCTGGCACCAGAGCCAGCTGGGAATGTGCTGGTCTCTGGGGGCACGTCCAGAGGCTTCTTGGGGCGCCCGCCAAAGGCTGACTGTGCTCTGGCCGCCGTGCCAGGCCTGCCTCTCCTTGCCTCCAGGCTGTGCCAGCCCCCAGCTCAGAGCGGGTGAGCGGGGTGGGCGGCCCTTCTGCCAAGTCTTAATCACGTCTCCCTTCACCTCTGCAGACAGAACTGGAGAGAGGCTCTGGGGCAGGGGTCTGCCACCCTCCCTCACCCACCCTGGGGAATGGGCTCAGGTCCCAGCTCAGACTGGGTGATGCAGGGTCGCCCACATCTCAGGGGGGTGCGAGGGAGCCACCACCCGTGGGATCCTGGGGGTGGCTGAGGG
>NW_007258114.1:185098-185510 GCF_000164805.1 Carlito syrichta | reverse complement strand
GTCTCCTTCTCCCCAGTGCACCAAGACCTGCGGGGTGGGCATGAGGATGCGGGACGTCAAGTGCTACCAGGGAACGGACATTGTCCGCGGCTGCGACCCTCTGGTGAAGCCTGTTGGCAGACAGGCCTGTGACCTGCAGCCCTGCCCCACGGAGCCCCCAGGTGAGGGCCGGTGGGCGGGGAGGAGGGAGGCTGAGGGTGAGCCTGGGGCTCCCGGGGGCGGGGGGAGGGGTATGGGTAGAGCCAGGGCCCGAGCAGCAGGCATTGTCCAGGGAGCAAGCTGGAGTGAGCCAGGTGTGCTGGGGAGTGAAGGTTTCCTACTGGAATGGCTGGGAGGGGAGGCTGGGAAGGTGTGGGTGGTGGCCTGTCGGGGCCTGTGGAGCCCCGCACTTTGGAAAGGGGGAGGGGGGCAG
>NW_007258114.1:175730-185078 GCF_000164805.1 Carlito syrichta | reverse complement strand
GGGAATGCAGGACATCCTGAGGCTGGCGGGGGCAGAAAGTACCGCAGAGGGGGCGGGAGGACCCCGTCCCTTCAGCTGGAGATGGGTGCTGGGTCCACCTGTCCACAGGTGCTCTGTTGCCCCCTGCCCTTTGAGGAGAGCGAGTGGGCTGCCTGGGGGTCCTGTGGGGCTCGTACCCCTTGGCCGCCTCCTGACCCCCCCCCACCCCACGCCACCCGGGTTCCTTCCTCAGACGACAGCTGCCAGGACCAGCCAGGCACCAACTGCGCCCTGGCCATCAAGGTGAACCTCTGCGGTCACTGGTACTACAGCAAGGCGTGCTGCCGCTCCTGCAGGCCCCCTCACTCCTAGGCCTGGCAGCCGAACCCCCTCGAGACTGAGACCGAGCGCCCCGCCCGGGGCCACTGCAGCATCCGGGGCCCTCCTCAGACACCGTCCTGCAGGGCGCCCTGAGATGACACTGAGCCTCGGCCATCGAGAAGGGACTTCTGCAGCCCCGGGGCCTTTGCGCTCCCTGGGGCAGAGCCCCAGGCTGAGAACTTGTGTCTTCCTGTGGGAACCCTGGGTCTGGGGATCCCACCGCCCAAAGCCGGGGTGGAGGTGCCGGTCCGCGGCCGCCCACAGTCCACGGCCCCTGGGGATGGCGCGGCCTTCTCAAGGAGACTTGCAGCTGAGTCCGACGGGGGCAGGCCTCCCTGTCTCGGGGGTTCTGGGGTTGAAGAGGGGCTAGGCGGAGCCCTTGCGGAGGAGTTGAATCCCACGACGCAGCGCTGCCCTGCCTCCGCCATCCGGGCACGGAGGGACTGCTGCACTTTATGCCTGGCGAGAGGCAGTCTTCCTCACCAGGCATTTGGGTATGGGCAGTGGGCTTCGTCCCTGTAGTCATCGTCAGTACTCATCCGTGTATGTTAATAAAGTGGTCGTATTTATGACGGCATCGTGAGGGTCTCAGTTGCTTCGGGCCAGTGGGGTGGACGACCTGGGGGCCCAGAGGACCCACTGAGGCCTCAGGTGCAGGGATGGGTGTGCAGGGCTGCAGCACCTATTCTGAGGGCCAGAGTCAGGCGGAGACAGCAGGCAAAAGGCCGTGCGAGGAGGGGCGCGTGTAGAGAGGGCGCCTGGGGGCATCCAGACTCCGTGCTGGAGTCCGGCAGAGCTGACATCTCAAGCCCGTCATCAGCAGGCGAGAGACCCGCAGGGGGAACGTGGGGTGGCCTGCAGGGAGCCGGCGGGCGTTCGTGGCAACCCAAGCCTCAGTTAAGGAGCACAGCAGCCAACCCCTGCATGTCGGGAAGAGCAGAGGCGACGATGGGAGCCGCCCAGGAAACTCTAAATCAAATGTGGCATGCGGTGGTACCCCTTGGCAGACAGCAGCTTGCCGCACTGCTGGGCAGACCCTGACCCTGCCAGCTGGGTCGGACTGAGAGCAAGGGCCCACTGCCTGCCAGCACGAGGCTGGACATGCCCCCTTCTAGGAAACTCCAGAGCAGGACCCCCAGGTGGACTCGAGACCAGCAGACACGTGTGGGAGGTCAGTTTTATTGGTGTTTAGTTTTCTTGGGAAGCCGGCAGCTCCCCCAGCGGGTCCCCATGACGGAGTGGCATGAATTGGGGTGGGACTTAGTTCGTCTCAGAGAGATCTACGCGTCTACTACAGGGAGGACAGAGACTGGAAAGGAAGGAGGAAGTGGGAAGAGAACAGCCACAGGAAGTGCTGGCTCCTGGCCCCCACCCCCGCCCCTACCCCGCCCACCCCCCAAGCGGATGCATCAGAAACAGACTCCACAAGGATGGACAGAGGGTGGGGGGCGGAGGTGTGGGTGGGCCCCCGGGAGCAGGGGCCTTGAGGATGAATCAGTTAGCATGTCCAAGGGAGGCAGGAGGAGGAAGAAGAGGGAAAAAACGGAGAATGCCAAAAATAGGACGTCGTCTCTAGTTTTCAGACAGACCTCTCGGGAACTCATTGAGTAAGAGCAGTAAGTGCCTTGCCCCGGCTGCCCCGTCTCAGGGAAGGCCATGGGCCCTCAAGCCTTGCCTTTTAGGAAGGCGCCTTAGCTGGGGAGCTTGGTCAGCCTTTCCTGGCAGAGAGAGGCTGCCCCACCCCCGGGGCTCCATGGCGGCCCGGGAGAGAATGAGGGGCCCCTGGGGCCGGACTGCTGAGCGAGAAAGCATTGCCTCTTTCGGGTAGGGGCAGCTGCCTTCCCAGTGGCTGGGGCCCCTGGGTTTGGAGTACTTCTCTGGGGTGGTCCCGACATCATTTCTTCAGCAGAGGGAGAGGGCTGCAGAGGGGGGTGGGACTCCTGGGAGGCTTTGGCCTAAGTTGGAGCTTGGTGGATGCGGGCTCAGGTGAGGTCTTCACACAGGAGCAGCGAATCCTTGCTGCTTGGGCCTGGGGGCGCGGGGCAGGGGCTTGGCTGGGCCCCATCCTGGACGCTGCTGAGAAGCAGGCATCAGGGGACCCGGGCTCTACCTCCCTCAGTTCCGTGAGGACCAGAGCTTGGAGGGCTCTGAGATCAGCCCTCGGCCCACGACGGGGAGACGGGACCTGGGGCGGGAAGGCCGTCTGGCTGGCGCGGTGAGTTAGGGCATCTGTTCACCCTGGACTGCGGCTCTGCCCACCTGGCATGCCCCAGCCTTCCTCCTTGGGGTTCTGCTCCTTGCGCCTGTTCAGAGCTAGGACTGTGCATGTGCATTCCAGCACTGGCACTCCCAAGGCGGGTGGGCTGGGACGTGGCCTCTCCCCTCTCCCCGTGACCCCTTTGCCAGAAAGCCGGTGGACTGGAGCCGAGTGCCCCAAGGGCCCTGCTGCCCTGCTGCCCTGAATGCTCCCTGCTAGGGGAGACCTGCCATCTGCAGGGGGTTTGGCACAGCAGGGTCTCGGCCCAGGCAGACACTTGGCCCTTGGAACCTGGAGTGGCCGGGGGAGGGGGGAAAGGGAGAGAAAAAGAGAGAGAGGAAGGGAGAGAGAAGGAAAGAGGAAGATGGAGAAAGGGAGAAAGAGGGAGGCTAGGGAGAGAGAAAGGGCCGCCAAGGTCAGGGTAGAGGGCAGAGTCCTCGGTTTCGAGGGCTCCAGGGAAGGCCGTGCTACGGGCCCTCTGGCATCGCTGGGGTCCCCCTTCCTTGAGCAGGTCGGAAGGCTGAGGCCCAGGGAGGGAGGGGCACGCCAAGGTGCCCCGGGATGGCTAAGTCACTGGGGCCGAGAGGGTGACTTCCCACCAACCTGCGGCATCAGGCGCCACGGTGGCCTCTGTGCCCAACTGCCCCGGCTAGTGCCTGGCCCCGCCCCACCCTGTCCTACAGCTGCTGGCCTTCCTTCCAGCCCTGGTGACCCCTCTCCTGCGGGTCACGCCTGTGGTCAAGGAGCCTCAGCCCACAGTGAGCCCAGGGTCCCCCGAAGACAGGCACGCCAGCCCACGGCCCGGCCAGGCCTGGCCAGGCCAGGCCAGGTGGGCACACCATGAGGGTCTCACCAGGGCGTCAGGCCCCCCCGGGGCAGGCGCTCACACGTCGGTGCTGATGCTGCGGCTGCGGGCGAAGGCCTCCCGCATGGCCGAGAGGCGGTTGGGATTGAGGGCCTGCAGCCCCCCGAAGCCCCCGGGGGGCGGCTCCACGTCCTCCTGGCTGAGGCTCCTGTAGAGGACACGCTCCCCGCCGTTGACCACGTCCTCGTCCTCAGAGGGCTCCTGCAGGAAGAAGGAGGGCGGCTCGCGGTGGGAGCAGCTGCGGCAGAGCGCGCGGGCCTGCGGGGACTTCTGGCTGAAGGACGTGGAGGCGGCCGGATACAGCGCCGGCCCGTTGGTCAGCACCAGGTTGCGGTTGGAGTGCAGCGGCGGCAGGTGTGCGTGCACCGCGAAGTCCGGCTCCTCCTCGTCCTCCTCCGACTCGTCTTTCTTGCAGCAGTAGTACTGTGGGCAGAGGGACGGTCACCGCGCGGTCCCCTCCCAGCCGGGCCCGGGGGAGAGGGCGGTGCCCGGCTCAGACGACCCGGCTGCTTCATCACGGTTTGGGGGCTGGTGGGGTCCCCCAATGGGGTATCGAGCAGCAACACTCAGCAGGGGTGATTCATCTCCAAGTGTGGGTGGGGAAACTGAGGCACAGAGGGGTCGGGTAGCCTGAAGTCGGCAGAACTGGGCGTCATGGGCACTGAACTCTCCCCACTTTCTCAGGACGGCATGGGTGCCTCGGAGGGCCCTGGAGCATGGGTCGGGAGACTGAGGCACAGAGGGGTCAGGCAGAGCTGGGTGTCACTGGACTCTCCCCCTCTCTCAGGAAGGTATGGGTGCCTCAGAGGGCCCTGGATTGCAGGTGGGGAAGGAAGAGCTCACTGTTGCTCTCCTGGGGGCAGCTGCTGCCCTTGGTCAAGTCTCATCCCCTCCCTGAAACTCAGGGGAGCCAGGCATCATGGCTGAGCCCCTCAGGTGAGGTCCTGGCCAGGGCAGTCTGCTGCGTGCCTTCTCTGCCGCCTGGCTCTTCCCCCCTTCCTTCCCCCACCCTCGTAGCCTCAATGGGGGGGTCACTCCCTCCAAGGGCCACCCTCTGAGCCTCCCTGCCCCTGGGGAGTACCTGGAGTCGACAGTAGCACAGAACTGCGATGATACAGAGGAGAATCACAGTCGCCAAGATGCCCCCGGTGATGACCACTGTCCCGGCTGTCATCCGCCCCCGTCTCCATCAACAGCCTGCAACACACGTGCCAGCCTTACAGCACGGCCTTGTCCTCATGGCAAGTCGCCCTGCTGTTCTAGAAAACTGAGAAGACAGGCCTGGGGGGTGGGGGCGGGGGAAGAGGATACCCCAGGACAGGCCCTGCGGGGAGAGGCCAAGAGGAGGTCTAGGCCCTGCTCTGCCTTGCCGGCCTCTGTCCCTCTCCCAGACTCCCTTTCCACATCCGTGAGACGTGGATGCCCACAGCATGGGTTCCGTGACACTCCCACGAGCATATCTGTTAGTGTGGCACACTCCCGAGGGGTGGCGCCCTTCCAGCCTGGCTCTAAAGCGCCCGCGTTTTTTAATTTACCCAAATGCAATGAAGCTGAACACACGGTTTTGTCACGTGCTTTCCTTCTTGCATTTTCACTTAACAGGATCACCCTTATTTTCCCTCATCACTATATTTTCTTCCGCGACCTAATTTCTAACCATATTCCATTGTTTAATGGAGCCAATCCCTTTCCTTAAAAACATTTTTTGTTGTTGTTGTTTGAATCAGGGTCTTGCTCTGTCACCCAAGATGGAGGGCAGTGGCCCAATGGCGCTCACCGCAGCCTTGACCTCCTGGGTGCAGGTGATCCTTCCGCCTCAGCCTCCCGAGCAGCTGGTACGACAGACACGCACCACCATGCCGGGCTAATCGTTTTCAATTTTTTGTAGCAACAAGGTCTCGTTATGTTACCCGGGCTGGTCTTGAACTCCTGGGCTCAAGCGATCCTCCCACCTTGGCCTCCCAGAGCGTTGGGATTACAGGCGTGAGCCGCTGCGTCTGGTCTGCTTTTAAAATTTTAATTGCGGTAAGAGACACAGAGCATAACACTGACCATCTTAACCATTTTTAAGTGTACATTTCAATAACGTGAAGTATATTCACACTGTTGTACAGCTACATTCGCAGAACCCTTTCATCTTGCAAAGCTGAAAGCTAATTCCTTTTTGATATTTGGGTTGCTTACATGAATAAGACTATTTTTAGCAACACTTTAATCGGTGTCTTTGTAGCTAAGTGGTGGGAGTCCTTTGAATGACAGAACCTACTTTAGGATAAATTCTTAGAAGTGGGATTTCTAGGCCCAAGGACGTGCCCTTTGTAAACTCTTTGGAAAATGCCCACCAAACACAAGATAGGATGGACAAGGTGGTCCACGCTGTCCTCTCTGGTTCAGCTTATCCTGGACCTATGGCAGGTTGACAAGCTGGCTCTGGGAATAAGAACGCCCCAGGCCTGCAGTATTTGAGATATTCCCAGCACGGCGAGGCCAGCTCCAGTAAGAGCAAGGTTTGACAACCGGCTGACAAAATTCCTGAAGGTTTCACAATCACCTCTCCCAACCCAGCAGGAGCTGGCTCCTCACAACCCTCCCAAATCTCATTTTTTTCCCTTGCAGGGGGCTAGAGGGAGGGAGTGATTGGAGGATCTGAAAGGAAATCCCAGACCCTATCAGTTTACCCATAAATATTTCAGTGCACAATCTGACCGACGAGGGCTTTAAAAAAAAAAAAAAAAGACCCAGTCTTCATTTAAGCTTTCTCCTGCTGTCTCCAGAATGCCTTTTACAGTTGGTTAGTTCAAATCCGGATGCAGTTGTGTTTGGCTCTTTTTTACTCTAGAAAAATCCAGCTCCCATTCACTCCTCCCACCCCTGTGTTGTTGATCAAAGAAACTGGGTCGTTTATCTGACGGAATTTTCCAAGCACTGGAGTTGGCTGGATTTCCCTGCATGGCATTTAACATGGTCCTTTGTCACTGTTTTGTCCTCTAAAGGCTTCAGGGGCCGAATGTCTGCTTGTCCCTCATGTTGCGAGGTCTTGGTGGCCCAAACGGCTGTAGTAATCCATGAACGTTTCCTAGAGCCATGACTTCACTGAGAGTTGCAAAGGAGCGATTTTCCAGATGCTATCATTTCTTCACATGTGTGGGCTCAGGTTCTTCTTTAAAAAAAAAATCTCTAGGCTGGGCTCAGTGGCTCCTGCCTGTAATTTCAGCTCTTTGGGACACTGAGGCGGGAGGAATGCTTGAACCCAGGAGTCGGAGACCAGCCTGGGCCATACAGTGTCTCTACAAGAAAATTGTTTTAAAAATTAGCCAGGTGTGGTGGCGCATGCCTGTAGTTTCAACTACTCAGGAGGCTGAGGCAGAAGGATCGCCTGAGTCCAGGAGGTGGAGGCTGCGGTGAACCGTGATCGTGCCACTGCACCCCAGCATGGGCGAGAGAACAAGATCCTGACTTAAAAAATAAAAGTGTCAGGCTGGGCGCGATGGCTCAAGCCTATAATCCCAGCACTTTGGGAGGCGGAGGCGAGAGGATTGCCTGAGACTGCGGGTTTGAGACCAGCCTGGGCAACATGGTGAGACCTTGTCTCTACAATAAATAAAATTTAAAAATTAGGCGGGCATGGTAGCTGGCCCTTGTAGTTCCAGCTCCTTGGAAGGCTGAGGAGGAAAGATCGCCAGAGCCCAGCAGGTTGAGGCTGCAGTGGCCGTGAGCATGCTACTGCACTCCAGCCTGGGTGATGGAATGAGACTCCAACTCAAAAAAAAATTTAAAAATAAATAAATAAATAAATAAAATCTCCAAAGAACTTTCCCTTATATTACCCATATGGTCACCTTAAAATAAAACATAGAGACAATTCTTACATTTACCCATTATCAGGAGACGCTGACGTTCTATGAGGTTTGTGGTTGTTTGTAGTATTTTGCGATCTCACTGATTTAAAAATGTATATGTGATGTGTCTCAATCCACTGCAGTCATTGTTCTTTTTGATGTTCAAATTATCTCATGGGGACTGTGGGTATGGAGGTCCCGAGACAGTGGCTCCTGAGTCATTTTGATATAGCCCCTTTTTTTTGAGTTGGGGTCTCACTCTGTCAGCCAGGCTGGAGTGCAGTGGCAAGATCATGGCTCACCACAGCCTCGACCTCTTGGGCTCAGGTGATCCTCTCACCTTAGCCTCCTGAATAGCTGGGATTACAGGTGCATGCCACCACACCCAGCTAATGTGTGTGTGTATGTGTGTGCATGTATGTGTGTATACAGATGAGTTCTATGTTGCCAAGGCTGGTCTCAAAGTCCTGGGCTCAAGTGATCCTCCCACCTCAGCCTCCCAAGTGCTGGGATTACAGGCATGCGCCGCCATGCCCGGTCTGACCCCGCTAATCCTTGATGGAGTTTTACTTAATGGGCCATGGTTCAGAGAGAACCCACTTTGGGACTAGGACACACCTTACACCCAGGTTTCCATCAGTTCTGCATGTTTTCAGAGACCAGAGCCAGGGAAGACAAAAAAAAATTAGAGACAGGATTTTACTATATTACCCAGGCTGGTCTTGAACTCCTGGCTTCAGGCAATCCTCCCTCCTTGGCTTCCCTAAGGACTGGGATTACAAGCATTGAGCCCCTGCACCCAGCCAAAAAAAAATTTTTTTAGGAAGAGAAAATCAAACATGAGTCCATACTAATATTTTCACTTAATATTAGAGATTACAGGTTTTTGCTTGTTAAAAATTGATGTCTCCATGGCTTACACAGTGAAAATTGTGTTTCCTAGTGACATTAACTTATTTGCTTTCCTATTATAGATAATGATTTTGAAATAACATTGCCAATATTTTTACTAACAAGGCTACTGAAAATAATTTGATATTTCTTTATCCTTTTTGTTTTTATCCTTTTAGGGATGTATAGTAAAAAGACCATTTCAAAGTCACTTGAAATGGTTCTTAGCGTGTTTTTTCCACCAACTCAATACTCAGGCATATTTTGTTTTGTTGTTTTTAACTTAAATTTTTCTTTAAATTTTGCTTGTTAATCATAGAAAACATTCGATTTCAAAGTCAGAAGCATAATACCACGCCTTGCTCTCAGAGGGGTCTTGCTACCTTGCCCAATCCTCCCCTGCTCATCCCTAGAGGTAACAATTTTACTTAGTTCTGCATTTATCCTTCTGTTGCTTTTTTCTAAAAATATAAGCACACGTATATTTGCCTTCCCCTTTTACTTTTTAGTTTTTAAAGACAGGATCTTCCTCTGCCGCCCAGGCCGGAGTGCAGTGGTATGATTATAGCTCACTGTGGCCTCAAATTCCTGGGCTCAAATGATTCTCCCACATCATAGCCTCCATAGTAGCTGGAACTACAGGTGCATATCACCATGCTCAGCTAATGTTTTAAAAAAAATTGGGGGCTGGCACAGTGACTCAAGCTTTGGGAGGCTGAGGTGAGAGGAATGCCTGAGCCTGCAGGTTCGAGACCACCCTGGGCTGTTAAGATGGTGAGACCTCGTCTCTACAATAAATTTTTTTTTTTGAGTTGGAGTCTCACTCTGTCTCCCAGACTGGAGTGCAGTGGCACGCTCCCAGCCACCACAGCCTCAACCTGCTGGGCTCTGGCGATCCTTCTGCCTCAGCCTTCCAAATAACTGGAACTACAGGCGTGCGTTACTACACCCGGCTAATTTTTTTAATTTATTGTAGAGATGAGGTCTCTCCAAGTCGCCCAGGCGGGTCTCAAACTCGCAGGCTCAGGCAATTCATTCACCTCGCCCTCCCAAAGCACGGAATTACAGGCTGAGCCACCGAGCACAGACTACAATAAATTAAAAAATTAGCTGGGTGTGGTAGCACGTGCCTGTAG
>NW_007258114.1:172781-175458 GCF_000164805.1 Carlito syrichta | reverse complement strand
CAGGCTATGTTGCCCAGGCTGGTCTCAAACTCCCAGACTCAAGCGATCCTCCTGCCTTGGCTTCCCAAAGTCTAGGATTACAGATGTGAGCCACCGCACCTGGCCACCTTTCCCCCTTTAAAAAAAAAAGTGACATTCTAGCCGGGCTCGGTGGCTCAGCCTATAATCCCGTGCTTTGGGAGGTTGAGGTGAGTGGATTGCCTGAGCCCACGGGTTCGAGACCCGCCTGGGCTGCAAGACCTCATCTCTACAATAAATTAAAAAAAAAAAAAAAAAAAATCAGCCGGGCGTGGTAGCGCATGCCTGTAATTCCGGCTACTCGGAAGGCTGAGGCGGAAGGATCGCCGGAGCCCAGCAGGTCAAGGCTGCGGTGGCCGGGAGCGGACACTGCACTCCAGTGTGGGCGACAGAGTGAGACTCCAACTCAAAAAAAAAAAATGACATTCTATATATACTTCCTGCTTCTTCCTTGGCTCCATGTAGCTGTCCACCCCTGGACACTTCAGCCACCCTCACGGGTCATTTCAGAGCCACCATGGAGTTTGCCAGCCCCTTTTCACAGCTGCGTTGTGCTCTGTCATGTGAAGGACTCCCCTCAGATACCCAGCTAACACCCCCCCCCAGAGGGGGGCATTTGCACTATTTCCCACTTCTCACTATTACACAAATGCACACCAGAAAGCCCTCTGGTGTGCACGTTTCTAAAGTTTTCGGTAAACCCTGCCAAAGACTTGCTGGAATTTGAGCCAATTTATCCTCTTCCTGGCATGTGTGAGAATGACTGACAGATGGAATTTTCGTTTGGAAACTCTAGGTCTGGGTGGTTGGTGCGTCAGGAGAGAGGGAGCTGAGCCCCCGGGTGGGTACTGGGAAGGGGTGGGCAGGCCAGGGGCACCGTGGTGGACCTGTACTCTAAAGCTGAGCGGGGAGGGTCAGAGGGCGGGAGAGGGACCTGGCCAGGCAGGGACGGCCAGCACCCCCATCAGAGAGATGGCGGGGACACAGTCACCATTTTGGCTTGTCCAGGCAGCGCCGTGAGCCACAGGCACAGCTGGGACCGGAACCCAGACCCCGAGAGGCAGATCCACACAGGACAGAGGTGATGAGATGACAGACCACAGACAGACATGGGTAGAGAAGGAGCCCCGGGCCCTCTGAAATCCCGGGCGCTTGCCCAGCAGCTCCACTGCATCCCAGCATCCCAGGGTGCAGGTCGGCCTGGGGCAGGACCCAGGGGGTTGGTGTGCACAGGGCACGTGGGGGCTAGACCCCGTCCAGGGACATCTCACACTCTCCACCGAGGCCAGGAAGGCAGAGCAGGGGCTGCTGACAATTCTGGGCCAAATTTCCCCGGATCCCCCTCCCTGGGGCCCTCAGAGACACCCATTTGGCCTCGGCGTTCCTGGAGGGGCAGGAATGCAGGCAGCAGAGGGACCCCTCCTGGGAGAGCAGAGCGGGCACCAGGGCCCTGAGTCTGCAGGTATGGGGTCTGAGGCCCAGGGAGGGCAAGAGTCATTCCCCGGGATCCTTCTGGAAACACGCCCGGCTCACAGCCATAAGCCACTGTAGCAGGGACACACACCCACGGATGCATGGGGAGCTGGGGGCGGCCCCAGCGACCCCAAGGTCCCACCAGCAGCTGCCAGACAAGCCCTCCTCTCTGAGATCCCACGCCAACCCCGAGGGGTGGCACCCTCTTTTGAAGGTCAGCAAACCGAGGCCTGGGGAGCAGGAATCTGCCCAGGCCCCGGTCGCTGTTACGATGAGGGGTGGAGGTCCGGTTGGGCTGGGTCCGCTGCCCCCATCTGCCTTGGGGCGCAGAGGTGTCCCGTCCCCTCCCCGAGCTACAGGGCTGTCCTGCGTGAATGCTCTGAATTGCCCAGCACCTCTGGGGTGCACACACCGTACTGATGCCAGGTGTTGGGATGCATGCTTGCCCCTGTCCCTCTTCCCCGTGCCCTGCCCTGAGTTGAGAGACTGGTGGCCGCATCTGTGCCCTCTGCTGCTGTCCCTGGGGCCTCAGCGACCTGGGGCTGGGAGGGGGGACGTGTGCCAGATCTGGGCTGCTGCTCTCCTGGGAAACGTGAGTAGGGCCTGAGACAGTAGCTGGTCCCTGCCAGCCACTCGACCGTGGGCAGAGACACGGGTGCTCAGGCTGCGGCCGGGGGTGGCATTTTCGGCCACGTGTGGGGCAGTCAGGAGGAGCTGGTCCCCAGGGCAGCGGAGGAAAGACATGGCTGCAGGACAGGGCCAGGGAGTGACTCTGGCGGGGTCCGCCCCCTTCCACCATCTGCTGAGTGGCTTCTGCTGTTTGCACCCAGTCGATTCTGGTCCAATTTCACCAGTGAGGGAACGCACTAAGTCTGGGAGGGGTCGAGGAGGTGGGCCACGCTCTCCACAAAGTCCGAGGTGTGGACAGCCCCTTGCTCTGCCAGGCGGCTCCTCTGGGCCTCGGTCCCCTCTGGCGGCGGGCGACCCGGCGGCGTGACGGGAAGGGTGCCGGCCCAGGCCGGGTGCCCAGGGCTGTCAGCACCACCCTCCGACACCCGGGCGCGTCCAGCTGGAGCGGCTCAGCCTCGCTCTGCAGATACACGCACACCCGCGACGGGCGCCAGGTCCCCGGGCCAGGCCCGGTCGACAGACTCACACAACGCTAGCAGTTCCAGGGGTGCCCCGG